>NW_027182364.1:0-300000 GCF_040938575.1 Ambystoma mexicanum
CAAACCTGAGATCCTTCCGATAGCATGAGATGTGATATCTCAATGCTTCTAATACCAAACCTGAGATACTTCCTATACCATGAGATGTGATATCCAAATCCTTCCCCTTCCGAACCTGAGACCCTCCCTTTAGCATGAGATGTGATATCCAACTCCTTCTCGTTCCAATCCTGATACCCTTCTGATAGCATGAGATGTGATATCTCAATGCCTCTAATACCAAACCTGAGATCCTACCTCTAACATGAAATGTGATATCCAACTCCTTCCCTTTCCAAACCTGAGAGCCTTCCTACAGCATGAGATGTGATATCCAAGTCCTTCCCATTCCAATCCTGAGACCCTTCCTATAACATGAGATGTCATATCCAACTCCTTCCCATTCCAACCTGATACCCTTCCTATAGCATGAGATGGGATATCCAACTCCTTCCAAATCCAATCCTGATACCCTTCCGATAGCATGAGATGTGATATCCCAATGCTTCTACAAAACCTGATACCCATACCATGGCATGAGATGTGATATCAAACTCCCGTCCCATACCATGAGACTTGATATCTCAATGCTTCTAATACCAAACCTGAGACCGGTCCAATAACATGAGATGTGATATCCAAATCCTTCCCCTTCCAAACCTTAGACCCTTCCTTTATCATGAGATGTGATATCCAGGTCCTTCCCATTCCATTCCTGAGACCCTTCCTATAGCATGAGATGTGATATCTCAATGCTTCTAATACCAAACCTGAGACAATTCCTATAACATGAGATGTGATATCCAAGTCCTTCCCATTTCAATCCTGAGACCCTTCCTATAGCATGAGATGTGATATCTCAATGCTTCTAATACCAAACCTGAGACCCTTCCTATAACATGAATTCTGATATCCAAGTCCTTCCCATTCCAATCCAGAGACCCTTCCAATAGCAGAGATGTGATATCTCAATGCTTCTAATATCAAACCTGAGACCTGTCCTATAACATGAGATGGGATATCCAACTCCTTCCCGTTCCAAACCTGATACCCTTCCTATAGCATGAGATGTGATATCCAATTCCTTCCCATCCCAATCCTGAGACACCTCCGATAGCAGAGATGTGATATCTCAATGCTTATACCAAACCTGAGACTCTTCCTATAACATGAGATGTGATATCTAACTCCTTTCCGTTCCAAACCTGAGACCCTTCCTATAGCATGAGATGTGATATCCAACTCCTTCCCGTTCCAAACCTGATACCCTTCCTATAGCATGAGATGTGATATCCAATTCCTTCCCATCCCAATCCTGAGACACCTCCGATAGCAGAGATGTGATATCTCAATGCTTATACCAAACCTGAGACTCTTCCTATAACATTAGATGTGATATCCCATTCCTTTCCGTTCCAATCCTGAGACCCTTCCTATAGCATGAGATGTGATATCTCAATGCTTATACCAAATCTGAGACCCTTCCTATAGCATGAGATGTGATATCCAACTCCTTCCCATTCCAATCCTGAGACCCTTACTATAGCATGAGATGTGATATCTCAATGCTTCTAATACCAAACCTGAGATCCTTCCTATAACAAGAGATGTGATATCCAACTCCTTCCCATTCCAATCCTGAGACCCTTATGATAGCATGAGATGTGATATCTCAATGCCTCTAATACCAAACCTGAGATACTTCCGATAGCATGAGATGTGATATCTCAATGCTTCTAATACCAAACCTGAGATCCTTCCTATAACATGAGATGTGATTTCCAAATCCTTCCCCTTCCAAACCTGAGACCCTCCCTTTAGCATGAGATGTGATATACAATTCCTTCCCATTCCAATCCTGAGACCCTTCCTATAGCATGATATGTGAAATCTCAATGCTTCTAATACCAAACCTGAGATCCTTCCTATAACATGAGATTTGATATCCAAATCCTTCCCCTTCCGAACCTGAGACCCTCCCTTTAGCATGAGATGTGATATCCAACTCCTTCTCATTCCAATCCTGATACCCTTCTGATAGCATGAGATGTGATATCTCAATGCCTCTAATACCAAACCTGAGATCCTACCTCTAACATGAAATGTGATATCCAACTCCTTCCCTTTCCAAACCTGAGAGCCTTCCTACAGCATGAGATGTGATATCCAAGTCCTTCCCATTCCAATCCTGAGACCCTTCCTATAACATGAGATGTCATATCCAACTCCTTCCCATTCCAACCTGATACCCTTCCTATAGCATGAGATGGGATATCCAACTCCTTCCAAATCCAATCCTGATACCCTTCCGATAGCATGAGATGTGATATCCCAATGCTTCTACAAAACCTGATACCCATACCATGGCATGAGATGTGATATCAAACTCCCGTCCCATACCATGAGACTTGATATCTCAATGCTTCTAATACCAAACCTGAGACCGGTCCAATAACATGAGATGTGATATCCAAATCCTTCCCCTTCCAAACGTTAGACCCTTCCTTTATCATGAGATGTGATATCCAAGTCCTTCCCATTCCATTCCTGAGACCCTTCCTATAGCATGAGATGTGATATCTCAATGCTTATACCAAATCTGAGACCCTTCCTATAGCATGAGATGTGATATCCACCTCCTTCCCATTCCAATCCTGAGACCCTTCCTATAGCATGAGATGTGATATCTCAATGCTTCTAATACCAAACCTGAGATCCTTCCTATAACATGAGATGTGATATCCAACTCCTTCCCATTCCAATCCTGAGACCCTTATGATAGCATGAGATGTGATATCTCAATGCCTCTAATACCAAACCTGAGATACTTCCGATAGCATGAGATGTGATATCTCAATGCTTCTAATACCAAACCTGAGATCCTTCCTATAACATGAGATGTGATTTCCAAATCCTTCCCCTACTAAACCTGAGACCATCCCTTTAGCATGAGATGTGATATACAACTCCTTCCCATTCCAATCCTGAGACCCTTCTGATAGCATGAGATGTGATATCTCAATGCCTCTAATACCAAACCTGAGACCCTTCCTATGGCATGAGATGTCATATACAACTCCTTCCCATTCCAATCCTGAGACCCTTCCTATAGCATGAGATCTGATATCTCAATGCTTATACCAAACCTGAGACCCTTCCTATAGCATGAGATGTGATATCCAACTTCTTCCCATTCCAATCCTAAGACCCTTCCTATAACATGAGATGTGATGTCTCAATGCTTCTAATACCAAACCTGAGGTCCTTCCTATAACATGAGATGTGATATCCAACTCCTTCCCATTCCAATCCTGAGACCCTTCCTATAGCATGAGATGTGATATCTCAATGCTTCTAATACCAAACCTGAGATCCTTCCGATAGCATGAGATGTGATATCTCAATGCTTCTAATACCAAACCTGAGATACTTCCTATAACATGAGATTTGATATCCAAATCCTTCCCCTTCCGAACCTGAGACCCTCCCTTTAGCATGAGATGTGATATCCAACTCCTTCTCATTCCAATCCTGATACCCTTCTGATAGCATGAGATGTGATATCTCAATGCCTCTAATACCAAACCTGAGATCCTACCTCTAACATGAAATGTGATATCCAACTCCTTCCCTTTCCAAACCTGAGAGCCTTCCTACAGCATGAGATGTGATATCCAAGTCCTTCCCATTCCAATCCTGAGACCCTTCCTATAACATGAGATGTCATATCCAACTCCTTCCCATTCCAACCTGATACCCTTCCTATAGCATGAGATGGGATATCCAACTCCTTCCAAATCCAATCCTGATACCCTTCCGATAGCATGAGATGTGATATCCCAATGCTTCTACAAAACCTGATACCCATACCATGGCATGAGATGTGATATCAAACTCCCGTCCCATACCATGAGACTTGATATCTCAATGCTTCTAATACCAAACCTGAGACCGGTCCAATAACATGAGATGTGATATCCAAATCCTTCCCCTTCCAAACGTTAGACCCTTCCTTTATCATGAGATGTGATATCCAAGTCCTTCCCATTCCATTCCTGAGAGCCTTCCTATAGCATGAGATGTGATATCTCAATGCTTATACCAAATCTGAGACCCTTCCTATAGCATGAGATGTGATATCCACCTCCTTCCCATTCCAATCCTGAGACCCTTCCTATAGCATGAGATGTGATATCTCAATGCTTCTAATACCAAACCTGAGATCCTTCCTATAACATGAGATGTGATATCCAACTCCTTCCCATTCCAATCCTGAGACCCTTATGATAGCATGAGATGTGATATCTCAATGCCTCTAATACCAAACCTGAGATACTTCCGATAGCATGAGATGTGATATCTCAATGCTTCTAATACCAAACCTGAGATCCTTCCTATAACATGAGATGTGATTTCCAAATCCTTCCCCTACTAAACCTGAGACCATCCCTTTAGCATGAGATGTGATATACAACTCCTTCCCATTCAAATCCTGAGACCCTTCTGATAGCATGAGATGTGATATCTCAATGCCTCTAATACCAAACCTGAGACCCTTCCTATGGCATGAGATGTCATATACAACTCCTTCCCATTCCAATCCTGAGACCCTTCCTATAGCATGAGATCTGATATCTCAATGCTTATACCAAACCTGAGACCCTTCCTATAGCATGAGATGTGATATCCAACTTCTTCCCATTCCAATCCTAAGACCCTTCCTATAACATGAGATGTGATGTCTCAATGCTTCTAATACCAAACCTGAGATCTTTCCTATAATATGATATGTGATATCCAACTCCTTCCCATTCCAATCCTGAGACCCTTCCTATAGCATGAGATGTGATATCTCAATGCTTATACCAAACCTGAGACCCTTCCTATAGCTTGAGATGTGATATCGAACTCCTTAACATTCCAATCCCGAGACCCTTCCTATAGCATGAGATGTGATATCTCAAGGCCTCTAATACCAAACCTGAGATCCTTCCTCTAACATGAAATGTGATATCCAACTCCTTCCCCTTCCAAACCTGAGAGCCTTCCTATAGCATGAGATATGATATCCAAGTCCTTCCCATTCCAATCCTGAGACCCTTCCTATAACATGAAATGTGATATCCAACTCCTTCCCATTCCAACCTGAGACCCTTCCTATAGCATGAGATGGGCTATCCAACTCCTTCCAAATCCAATACTGATACCCTTCCAATAGCATGAGATGTGATATCCCAATGCTTCTACCAAACCTGAGACCCATACTATGGCATAAGATGTGATATCAAACGCCTTCCCATTCCAATCCTGAGACCCTTCCTATAGCTTGAGATGTGATATCCAACTCCTTCCCATTCCAATTCTGAGACCCTTCCTATACCATGAGACTTGATATCTCAATGCTTCTAATACCAAACCTGAGACCCGTCCTATAACATGAGATGTGATATCCAAATCCTTCCCCTTCCAAACCTTAGACCCTTCCTTTATCATGAGATGTGATATCCAACTCCTTCCCATTCCAATCCTGAGACCCTTCCGATATCATGAGATTTGTTATCTCAATGCTTCTAATATCAAACTTGAGACCCTCCCTATAGCATGAGATGTGACATCCAAGCCCTCCCCATTCCAATCCTGAGACCCTTCCTATAGCATGAGATGTGATATCTCAATGCTTCTAATACCAAACCTGAGACCCTTCCTATAACATGAGATGGGATATCCAACTCCTTCCCATTCCAATCCTGAGACCCTTCCGATAGCAGAGATGTGATATCTCAATGCGTATACCAACCTGAGACCCTTCCTATAACATGAGATGTGATATCCAACTCCTTCCCATTCCAAACCTGAGACCCTTCCTATAGCATATGTGATATCCAACTCCTTCCAATTCCAAACATGAGACCCTTCCAATAGCAAGAATGTAATATCCAACTCCTTCCCATTCTAATCCTGAGACCATTCCTATAGCATGAGATGTGATATCTCAATGCTTCTAATACCAAACCTGAGATCCTTCCTATGACATGAGATGTGCTATCCAATTCCTTCCCATTCCAAACCTGAGACCCTTCCTACAGCATGCGATGTGATATCTCAATGCTTCTAATACCAAACCTGAGACCAGTCCTATAACATGAGATGGGATATCCAACTCCTTCCCGTTCCAATCCTGAGACACTTCCGATTGCAGAGATTTGATATCTCAATGCTTATACCAAACCTGAGACTCTTCCCATAACATGAGATGTGATATCCAACTCCTTCCCGTTCCAAACCTGAGACCCTTCCTATAGCATGAGATGTGATATCCAAATCCTTCCCATCCCAATCCTGAGACACTTCCAATTGCAGAGATGTGATATCTCAATGCTTATACCAAACCTGAGACTCTTCCTATAACACGAGATGTGATATCCAACTCCTTCCCGTTCCAAACCTGAGACCCTTCCTATAGCATGAGATGTGATATCCAACTCCTTCCCATTCCAATCCTGAGACCCTTCCAATAGCATGAGATGTGATATCTCAATGCCTCTAATACCAAACCTGAGATCCTTCCTATAACATGTGATGTGATATTCAAATCCTTCCCCTTCCAAACCTGAGACCCTCCCTTTAGCATGAGATGTGATATACAACTCCTTCCCATTCCAATCCTGAGACCCTTCTGATAGCATGAGATGTGATATCTCAATGCCTCTAATACCAAACCTGAGATCCTACCTCTAACATGAAATGTGATATCCATCTCCTTCCCTTTCCAGACCTGAGACCCTGCCTATAGCATGAGCTGTGATATCCAAGTCCTTCCCATTCCAATCCTGAGACCCTTCCTATAGCATGTGATGTGATATCTCAATGCTTATACCAAACCTGAGACCCTTCTTATGGCATGAGATGTCATATACAACTCCTTCCCATTCCAATCCTGGGACCCTTCCTATAGCATGAGATGTGATATCTCAATGCTTATACCAAACCTGAGACCCTTCCTATAGCATGAGATGTGATATCTCAAGGCCTCTAATACCAAACCTGAGATCCTTCCTCTAACATGAGATGTGATATCCAACTCCTACCCATTCCAATCCTGAGACCCTTCCTATAGCAAGAGATGTGATATCCGAATCCTTCCAATTCCAATCCTGAGACCCTTCCTATAACAAGAGATGTGATATCCAACTCCTTCCCATTCCAACCTGAGACACTTCCTATAGCATGAGAAGGGATATCCAACTCCTCCGCAATCCAATCCGGAGACCCTTCAGATAGCAGAGATGTGATATCTCAATGCTTATACCAAACCTGAGACCCTTCCTATGGCATGATATGTGATATCCAACTCCTTGCCATTCAAATCCTGAGACCCTTTTATAGCATGGGAAGGGATATCCAACTCCTTCCCAATCCAATCCTGAGACCCTTCCGATAGCAGAGATGTGATATCTCAACGCTTCTACCAAACCTGAGACCCTTCCTTTAGCATGAGATGTGATATCCAAATCCTTCGCATTCCAATCCTGAGACCCTTCCTATAGCATGAGATGTGATATCTCAATGGTTCTAATACCAAACCTGAGATCCTTCCTATAACATGAGATGTGATATCCAATTCCTTCCCATTCCAAACCTGAGACCCTTCCTATAACATGAAATGTGATATCTCAAGGCCTCTAATACCAAACCTGAGATCCTTCCTCTAACATGAAATGTGATATCCAACTCCTTCCCATTCCAAACCTGAGACCCTTCCTATAACATGAAATGTGATATCCAACTCCATCCCATTCCAACCTGAGAACTTTCCTATAGCATGAGATGGGATATCCAACTCCTTCCAAATCCAATACTGATACCATTCCGATAGCATGAGATGTGATATCCCAATGCTTCTACCAAATCTGAGACCCATACTATGGCATGAGATGTGATATCAAACTCCTTCCCATTCCAACCCTGAGACCCTTCCTAAAGCTTGAGATGTGATATCCAATTTCTTCCCATTCCAATTCTGAGACCCTTCCTATACCATGAGACTTGATATCTCAATGCTTCTAATACCAAACCTGAGACCCGTCCTATAACATGAGATGTGATATCCAAATCCTTCCCCTTCCAAACCTTAGACCCTTCCTCTATCATGAGATGTGATATCCAACTCCTTCCCATTCCAATCCTGAGACCCTTCCGATATCATGAGATTTGTTATCTCAATGCTTCTAATATCAAACCTGAGACCCTCCCTATAGCATGAGATGTGACATCCAAGTCCTCCCCATTCCAATCCTGAGACCCTTCCTATAGCATGAGATGTGATATCTCAATGCTTCTAATACCAAACCTGAGACCCTTCCTATAACATGAGATGGGATATCCAACTCAGATGGGATATCCAACTCCTTCCCATTCCAATCCTGAGACCCTTCCGATAGCAGAGATGTGATATCTCAATGCTTATATCAAACCTGAGACCCTTCCTATGGCCTGAGATGTCATATACAACTCCTTCCCATTCCAATCCTGAGACCCTTCTTATAGCATGAGATGTGATATCTCAATGCTTATACCAAATCTGAGACCCTTCCTATAGCATGAGATGTGATATCCAACTCCTTCCCATTTCAATCCTGAGACCCTTCCTATAGCATGAGATGTGATGTCTCAATGCTTCTAATACCAAACCTGAGATCCTTCCTATAACATGAGATGTGATATCCAACTCCTTCCCATTCCAATCCTTAGACCCGTATGATAGCATGAGATGTGATATCTCAATGCCTCTTATACCAAACCTGAGATCCTTCCGATAGCATGAGATGTGATATCTCAATGCTTCTAATACCAAACCTGAGATCCTTCCTATAATATGAGATGTGATTTCCAAATCCTTCCCCTTCCAAACCTGAGACCCTCCCTTTAGCATGAGATGTGATATCCAACTTCTTCCCATTCCAATCCAGAGACCCTTCTGATAGCATGAGATGTGATATCTCAATGCCTCTAATACCAAACCTGAGATCCTACCTCTAACATGAAATGTGATATCCATCTCCTTCCCTTTCCAAACCTGAGACCCTGCCTATAGCATGAGATGTGATATCCAAGTCCTTCCCATTCCAATCCTGAGACCCTTCCTATAGCATGTGATGTAATATCTCAATGCTTATACGAAACCTGAGACCCTTCCTATGGCATGAGATGTCATATACAACTCCTTCCCATTCCAATCCTGAGACCCTTCCTATAGCATGAGATGTGATATCTCAATGCTTATACCAAACCTGAGACCCTTCCTATAGCATGAGATGTGATATCTCAATGCTTATACCAAACCTGAGACCCTTCCTATAGCTTGAGATGTGATATCCAACTCCTTCCCATTCCAATCCTGTGACCCTTCCGATAGCATGAGATGTGATATCTCAAGGCCTCTAATACCAAACCTGAGATCCTTCCTCTAACATGAAATGTGATATCCAACTCCTTCCCTTTCCAAACCTGAGAACCTTCCTATAGCATGAGATATGATATCCAACTCCTTCCCATTCCAACCTGAGACCCTTCCTATAGCATGAGATGGGATATCCAACTCCTTCCAAATCCAATACTGATACCCTTCCGATAGCATGAGATGTGATATCCCAATGCTTCTACCAAACCTGAGAACCATACTATGGCATGAGATGTGATATCAAACTCCTTCCCATTCCAATCCTGAGACGCTTCCTATAGCTTGAGATGTGATATCCAACTCCTTCCCATTCCAATTCTGAGACCCTTCTTATACCATGAGACTTGATATCTCAATGCTTCTAATACCAATCCTGAGACCCGCCCTATAACATGAGATGTGATATCCAAATCCTTCCCCTTCCAAACCTTAGACTCTTCCTTTATCATGAGATGTGATATCCAACTCCTTCCCATTCCAATCCTGAGACCCTTCCGATATCATGAGATTTGTTATCTCAATGCTTCTAATATCAAACTTGAGACCCTCCCTATAGCATGAGATGTGACATCCAAGTCCTTCCCATTCCAATCCTGAGACCCTTCCTATAGCATGAGATGTGATATCTCAATGCTTCTAATAACAAACCTGAGACCTCATGCTAAAGGGAGGGTCTCAGGTTTGAAAGGGGAAGGATTTGGATATCACATCTCATGTTATAGGAAGGATCTCAGGATTGGTATTAGAAGCATTGAGATATCACATCTCATGCTATCGGAAGGATCTCAGGTTTGGTATTAGAAGCATTGAGATATCACATCACATGCTATCGGAAGGATCTCAGGTTTGGCATTAGAAGCATTGAGATATCACATCTCATGCTATAGCAAGGGTCTCAGGTTTGGAACGGGAAGGAGTTGGATATCCCATCTCATGTTATAGGACTGGTCTCAGGTTTGGTATTAGAAGCATTGAGATATCACATTGCATGTTGTAGGAAGGGTCTCAGGTTTGGAATGGGAAGGAATTGGATATCACATCTCATGTCATAGGAAGGATCTCAGGTTTGGTATTAGAAGCATTGAGATATCACATCTCATGCTATAGGAATGGTCTCAGGATTGGAATGGGAAGGAGTTGGATATTACATTCTTGCTATAGGAAGGGTCTCATGTTTGGAATGGGAAGGAGTTGGATATCACATATGGTATAGGAAGGGTCTCAGGTTTGGAACGGGAAGGAGTTGGATATCACATCTCATGTTGTAGGAAGCGTCTCAGGTTTGATAGAAGCCTTGAGATATCACATCTCTGCTATCGGAAGTGTCTCAGGATTGGAATGGGAAGAAGTTGGATATCCCATCTCATGTTATAGGATGGGTCTCAGGTTTGTTATTAGAATCATTGAGATATCATATTGCATGCTGTAGGAAGGGTCTAAGGATTGGAATGGGAAGGACTTGGATATCACATCTCATTCTATAGGTAGGCTCTCAGGTTTGGAAAGGGAAGGCGTTGGATATCACATCTCATGCTATAGGAAGGATCTCAGGATTGGAATGGGAAGGAGTTGGATATCACATCTCATGCTATAGGAAGGGTCTCAGGTTTGGTATAAGCATTGAGATATCACATCTCATGCTATAGGAAGGGTCTCAGGATTGGAATGGAAAGGAGTTGGATATCACATCTCATGTTATAGGAAGGATCTCAGGTTTGGTATTAGAAGCATTGCGACATCACATCTCATGCTATAGGAAGGGTCTCAGGATTGGAATGGGAAGGAGTTGTATATGACATCTCATGCCGTAGGAAGGGTCTCAGGTTTGGTATAAGCATTGAGATATCACATCTCTGCTATAGGAAGGGTCTCAGGATTGGAATGGGAAGGAGTTGGATATCCCATCTCATGTTATAGGAAGGGTCTCATGATTGGAATGGGAAGGACTTGGATATCACATCTCATGCTATAGGAAGGCTCTCAGGTTTGGAAGGGGAAAGAGTTGGATATCACATTTCATGTTAGAGGTAGGATCTCAGGTTTGGTATTAGAGGCATTGAGATAACACATCTCATGCTATCAGAAGGGTCTCAGGATTGGAATGGGAAGGAGTTGGATATCACATCTCATGCTAAAGGGAGGGTCTCAGGTTTGGAAGGGGAAGGATTTGGATATCACATCTCATGTTATAGGAAGGATCTCAGGTTTGGTATTAGAAGCATTGAGATATCACATCTCATGCTATCAGAATGGTCTCAGGATTGGAATGGGAAGGAGTTGGATATCACATCTCATACTAAAGGGAGGGTTCCAGGTTTGGAAGGGGAAGGGTTTGGATATCACATCTCATGTTATCGGAAGGATCTCAGGTTTGGTATTAGAAGTATTGAGATATCACATCTCATGCTATAGGAAGGGTCTCAGGATTGGAATGGGAAGGAGTTGGATATCACATCTCATGCTAAAGGAAGGGTCTCAGGTTTGGTAGAAGCATTGAGATATCACATCTCATGCTATAGGAAGGGTCTCAGGATTGGAATGGGAAGGACTTAGATATCACATATCATGCTATAGGGAGGGTCTCAGTTTTGATATTAGAAGTATTGAGATATCACATTTCATGCTATCAGAAGTGTCTCAGGTTTGGAATGGGAAGGAGCTGGATATCACATCTCATGCTAAAGGAAGGGTCTCAGGTTTGGTAGAAGCATTGAGATATCACATCGCATGCTATAGGAAGGGTCTCAGGATTGGAATGGGAAGGACTTAGATATCACATATCATGCTATAGGGAGGGTCTCAGTTTTGATATTAGAAGCATTGAGATATCACATCTCATGCTATAGGAAGGGTCTCAGGAATGGAATGGGAAGGACTTGGATATCACATCTCATGATAAAGGAAGGGTCTAACGTTTGGAAGGGGAAGGATTTGGATATCACATCTCATGTTATTGAACCGGTCTCAGGTTTGGTATTAGAAGCATTGAGATATCAAGTCTCATGGTATGGGACGGGAGTTTGATATCACATCTCATGCCATGGTATGGGTATCAGGTTTTGTAGAAGCATTGGGATATCACATCTCATGCTATCGGAAGGGTATCAGGATTGGATTTGGAAGGAGTTGGATATCCCATCTCATGCTATGTGAAGGGTATCAGGTTGGAATGGGAAGGAGTTGGATATGACATCTCATGTTATAGGAAGGGTCTCAGGATTGGAATGGGAAGGACTTGGATATCACATCTCATGCTGTAGGAAGGCTCTCAGGTTTGGAAAGGGAAGGAGTTGGATATCACATTTCATGTTAGAGGTAGGATCTCAGGTTTGGTATTAGAGGCATTGAGATATCACATCTCATGCTATCAGAAGGGTATCAGGATTGGAATGAGAAGGAGTTGGATATCACATCTCATGCTAAAGGGAGGGTCTCAGGTTCAGAAGGGGAAGGATTTGGATATCACATCTCATGTTATAGGAAGTATCTCAGGTTTGGTATTAGAAGCATTGAGATATCACATCTCATGCTATCGGAAGGATCTCAGGTTTGGTATTAGAAGCATTGAGATATCACATCTTATGCTATAGGAAGGGTCTCAGGATTGGAATGGGAAGGAGTTGGATATCACATCTCATGTTATAGGAAGGATCTCAGGTTTGGTATTAGAAGCATTGAGATATCACATCTCATGCTATAGGACTGGTCTCAGGATTGGAATGGGAAGGAGTTGGATATCACATCTCATGCTAAAGGAAGGGTCTCAGTTTTGGTAGAAGCATTGAGATTTCACATATCATGCTATAGGAAGGGTCTCAGGATTGGAATGGGAAGGAGTTGTATATCACATCTCATGCTAAAGGGAGGGTCTCAGGTTTGGAAGGGGAAGGATTTGGAAATCACATCTCATGTTATAGGAAGGATCTCAGGTTTGGTATTAGAAGCATTGAGATATCACATCTCATGCTATCGGAAGTATCTCAGGTTTGGTATTAGAGGCATTGAGATATCACATCTCATGCTATCATAAGGGTCTCAGGATTGGAATGGGAAGGAGTTGGATATCACATCTCTTGTTATAGGAAGGATCTCAGGTTTGGTATTAGAAGCATTGAGATATCACATCTCATGCTATAGGAAGGGTCTCAGGATTGGAATGGGAAGGAGTTGGATATCACATCTCATGCAATAGGAAGGGTCTCAGATTTGGTATAAGCATTGAGATATCACATCTCATGCTATAGGAAGGGTCTCAGGATTGGAACGGAAAGGAGTTAGATATCACATCTCATGTTATAGGAAGAGTCTCAGGTTTGGTATAAGCATTGAGATATCACATCTCTGCTATCGGAGGTGTCTCAGGATTGGGATGGGAAGGAATTGGATATCACATCTCATGCTATTGGAAGGGTATCAGGTTTGGAACGGGAAGGAGTTGGATATCACATCTCATGCTATAGGAAGGGTCTCAGGTTTGGAACGGAAAGGAGTTAGATATCAGATCTCATGTTATAGGAAGAGTCTCAGGTTTGGTATAAGCATTGAGATATCACATCTCTGCTATCGGAGGTGTCTCAGGATTGGGATGGGAAGGAATTGGATATCACATCTCATGCTATAGGAAGGGTATCAGGTTTGGAACGGGAAGGAGTTGGATATCCCATCTCATGCTATAGGACAGGTCTCAGGTTTGATATTAGAAGCATTGAGATATCACATCTCTGCTATTGGAAGGGTCTCAGGATTGGAATGGGAAGGACTTGGATATCAGAATTCATGTTATAGGAAGGGTCTCAGGTTTGGTATTAGAAGCATTGAGATATCACATCTCATGCTATAGGAAGGGTCTCAGGATTGAAATGGGAAGGACTTGGATATCACATCTCATGTTATAGGAAGGGTCTCAGGTTTGGTATTAGAAGCATTGAGATATCACATCTCATGCTATAGGAAGGGTCTCAGGAATGGAATGGGAAGGACTTGGATATCACATCTCATGATAAAGGAATTGTCTAAGGTTTGGAAGGGGAAGGATTTGGATATCACATCTCATGTTATTGGACCGGTCTCAGGTTTGGTATTAGAAGCATTGAGATATCAAGTCTCATGGTATGGGACGGGAGTTTGATATCACATCTCATGCCACGGTATGGGTATCAGGTTTTGTAGAAGCATTGGGATATCACATCTCATGCTATCGGAAGGGTATCAGGATTGGATTTGGAAGGAGTTGGATATCCCATCTCATGCTATAGGAAGGGTATCAGGTTGGAATGGGAAGGAGTTGGATATGACATCTCATGTTATAGGAAGGGTCTCAGGATTGGAATGGGAAGGACTTGGATATCACATCTCATGCTGTAGGAAGGCTCTCAGGTTTGGAAAGGGAAGGAGTTGGATATCACATTTCATGTTAGAGGTAGGATCTCAGGTTTGGTATTAGAGGCATTGAGATATCACATCTCATGCTATCAGAAGGGTATCAGGATTGGAATGAGAAGGAGTTGGATATCACATCTCATGCTAAAGGGAGGGTCTCAGGTTCGGAAGGGGAAGGATTTGGATATCACATCTCATGTTATAGGAAGTATCTCAGGTTTGGTATTAGAAGCATTGAGATATCACATCTCATGCTATCGGAAGGATCTCAGGTTTGGTATTAGAAGCATTGAGATATCACATCTCATGCTATAGGAAGGGTCTCAGGATTGGAATGGGAAGGAGTTGGATATCACATCTCATGTTATAGGAAGGATCTCAGGTTTGGTATTAGAAGCATTGAGATATCACATCTCATGCTATAGGACTGGTCTCAGGATTGGAATGGGAAGGAGTTGTATATCACATCTCATGCTAAAGAAAGGGTCTCAGTTTTGGTAGAAGCATTGAGATTTCACATATCATGCTATAGGAAGGGTCTCAGGATTGGAATGGGAAGGAGTTGGATATCACATCTCATGCTATAGGAAGGGTCTCAGGTTTGGTATAAGCATTGAGATATCACATCTCATGCTATCGGAAGGATCTCAGGTTTGGTATTAGAAGCATTGAGATATCACATCTCATGCTATAGGAAGGGTCTCAGGATTGGAATGGGAAGGAGTTGGAAATCACATCTCATGTTATAGGAAGGATCTCAGGTTTGGTATTAGAAGCATTGAGATATCACATCTCATGCTATAGGACTGGTCTCAGGATTGGAATGGGAAGGAGTTGGATATCACATCTCATGCTAAAGGAAGGGTCTCAGTTTTGGTAGAAGCATTGAGATTTCACATATCATGCTATAGGAAGGGTCTCAGGATTGGAATGGGAAGGAGTTGGATATCACATCTCATGCTATAGGAAGGGTCTCAGGTTTGGTATAAGCATTGAGATATCACATCTCTGCTATCGGAAGGGTCTCAGGATTGGAATGGGAAGGACTTAGATATCACATCTCATGCTATAGGGAGGTCTCAGTATTGATATTAGAAGCATTGAGATATCATATCTCAAGCTATCGGAAGGGTCTCAGGATTGGAATGGGAAGGAGTTGGATATCACATCTCATGCTATAGGAAGGGTCTCAGGTTAGGAACAGGAAGGAGTTTGATATCACATCTCATGTTATAGGAAGAGTCTCATGCTAAGACCTGATAGACCCTTCCTATAACATGGGATGGGAATATCCAACTCCTTCCCATTCCAATCCTGAGACCCTTCCCATAGCAGAGATGTGATATCTCAATGCTTATACCAAACCTGAGACCCTTCCTATAGCATGAGATGTGATATCCAACTCCTTCCCATTCCAATACTGAGACCCTTCCTATAGCATGAGATGTGATATCTCAATGCTTCTAATATCAAACTTGAGACCCTCCCTATAGCATGAGATGTGATAGCCAAGTCCTTCCCATTCCAATCCTGAGACACTTCCTATAGCATGAGATGTGATATCTCAATGCTTCTAATACCAAACCTGAGACTCTTCCTATAACATGAGATGGGATATCCAACTCCTTCCCATTACAATCCTGAGACACTTCCGAAAGCAGAGATGTGATATCTCAATGCTTATACCAAACCTGAGACCCTTCCTATGGCATGAGATGTCATATACAGATCCTTCCCATTCCAATCCTGAGACCCTTCCTATAGCATGAGATGTGATATCTCAATGCTTATACCAAACCTAAAACCCTTCCTATAGCATGAGATGTGATATCCAACTCCTTCCCATTCCAATCCTGAGACCATTCCTATAGCATGAGATATGATATCCAATGGCTCTAATATCAAACCTGAGATCCTTCCTCTAACATTAAATGTGATATCCAACTCCTTCCCTTTCCAAACCTGAGAGCCTACCTATAGCATGAGATGTGATATCCAAGTCCTTCCCATTTCAATCCTTAGACCCTTCCTACAGCATGCAATATGATATCTCAATGATTCTAATAACAAACCTGAGACCCGTCCTATAACATGAGATGTGATATCCAACTCCTTCCCATTCCAATCCTGAGACACTTCCGATAGCAGAGATGTGATATCTCAATGCTTCTAATACCAAACCTGAGACCAGTCCTATAACATGAGATGGGATATCCAACTCCTTCCCGTTCCAAACCTGAGACCCTTCCTATAGCATGAGATGTGATATCCAACTCCTTCCCATCCCAATCCTGAGACACTTCCGATTGCAGAGATTTGATATCTCAATGCTTATACCAAACCTGAGACTCTTCCTATAACATGAGATGTGATATCCAACTCCTTCCCATTCCAAACCTGAGACCCTTCCTATAGCATGAGATGTGATATCCAACTCCTTCCCATTCCAATCCTGAGACCCTTATGATAGCATGAGATGTGATATCTCAATGCCTCTAATACCAAATCTGAGATTCTTCCGATAGCATGAGATGTGATATCCAAATCCTTCCCCTTCCAAACCTGAGACCCTCCCTTTAGCATGAGATGTGATATCCAACTCCTTCGCATTCCAACCTGAGACCCTTCCTATAGCATGAAATGGGATATCCAACTCCTTGGAATTCCAATCCTGATACCCTTCCGATAGCATGAGATTTGATATCCCAATGCTTATACCAAACCTGAGACCCATACTACGGCATGAGATGTGATATCGAACTCCTTCCCATTCTAATCCTGAAATCCTGAGACCCTTCCTATAGCTTGAGATGTGATATCCAACTCCTTCCCATTCCAATTCTGAGACCCTTCCTATACCATGAGACTTGATATCTCAATGCTTCTAATACCAAACCTGAGTCCTGTCCTATAACATGAGATGTGATAGCCAAATCCTTCCCCTTCCAAACCTTAGACCCTTCCTTTATCATGAGATGTGATATCCAACTCCTTCCCATTCCAATCCTGAGACCCTTCCGATATCATGAGATGTGATATCTCAATGCTTCTAATATCAAACTCGAGACCCTCCCTATAGCATGAGATGTGGTATCCAAGTCCTTCCCATTCCAATCCTGAGACCCTTCCTATAGCATGAGATGTGATGTCTCAATGCTTCTAATACCAAACCTGAGACCCTTCCTATAACATGAGATGGGAATATCCAACTCCTTCCCATTATAATCCTGAGACCCTTCCGATAGCAAACATGTGATATCTCAATGCTTATACCAAACCTGAGATCCTTCCTATAACTTGAGATGTGATATCCAACTCCTTCCCATTCCAATCCTGAGACACTTCCTATAGCATGAGATGTGATATCTCACTGCTTATACCAAACCTGAGACCCTTCCTATAGCATGAGATGTGATATCCAAGTCCTTCCCATTCCAATCCTGAGACACTTCCTATAGCATGAGATGTGATATCTCAATGCTTCTAATACCAAATCTGAGACTCTTCCTATAACATGAGATGGGATATCCAACTCCTTCCCATTACAATCCTGAGACCCTTCCGAAAGCAGAGATGTGATATCTCAATGCTTATACCAAACCTGAGACCCTTCCTATGGCATGAGATGTGATATCTCAATGCTTATACCAAACCTAAAACCCTTCCTATAGCATGAGATGTGATATCCAACTCCTTCCCATTCCAATCCTGAGACCCTTCCTATAGCATGAGATGTGATATCCAATGGCTCTAATATCAAACCTGAGATCCTTCCTCTAACATTAAATGTGATATCCAACTCCTTCCCTTTCCAAACCTGAGAGCCTACCTATAGCATGAGATGTGATATCCAAGTCCTTCCATTCCAATCCTTAGACCCTTCCTACAGCATGCAATATGATATCTCAATGATTCTAATAACAAACCTGAGACCCGTCCTATAACATGAGATGTGATATCCAACTCAATCCCATTCCAATCCTGAGACACTTCCGATAGCAGAGATGTGATATCTCAATGCTTCTAATACCAAACCTGAGACCAGTCCTATAACATGAGATGGGATATCCAACTCCTTCCCGTTCCAAACCTGAGACCCTTCCTATAGCATGAGATGTGATATCCAACTCCTTCCCATCCCAATCCTGAGACACTTCCGATTGCAGAGATTTGATATCTCAATGCTTATACCAAACCTGAGACTCTTCCTATAACATGAGATGTGATATCCAACTCCTTCCCGTTCCAAACCTGAGACCCTTCCTATAGCATGAGATGTGATATCCAACTCCTTCCCATTCCAATCCTGAGACCCTTATGATAGCATGAGAAGTGATATCTCAATGCCTCTAATACCAAATCTGAGATTCTTCCGATAGCATGAGATGTGATATCTCAATGCTTCTTATACCAAACCTGAGATCCTTCCTATAACATGAGATGTGATATCCAAATCCTTCCCCTTCCAAACCTGAGACCCTTCCTTTAGCATGAGATGTGATATCCAACTCCTTCCCATTCCAACCTGAGACCCTTCCTATAGCATGAGATGGGATATCCAACTCCTTGGAATTCCAATCCTGATACCCTTCCGATAGCATGAGATTTGATATCCCAATGCTTATACCAAACCTGAGACCCATACTATGGCATGAGATGTGATATCAAACTCCTTCCCATTCCAATTCTGAGACCCTTCCTATACCATGAGACTTGATATCTCAATGCTTCTAATACCAAACCTGAGACCCGTCCTATAACATGAGATGTGATATCCAAATCCTTCCCCTTCCAAACCTTAGACCCTTCCTTTATCATGAGATGTGATATCCAACTCCTTCCCATTCCAATCCTGAGACCCTTCCGATATCATGAGATGTGATATCTCAATGCTTCTAATATCAAACTCGAGACCCTCCCTATAGCATGAGATGTGATATCCAAGTCCTTCCCATTCCAATCCTGAGAC
The DNA here is from genome assembly GCF_040938575.1 of Ambystoma mexicanum. Taxonomy (NCBI): domain Eukaryota; kingdom Metazoa; phylum Chordata; class Amphibia; order Caudata; family Ambystomatidae; genus Ambystoma; species Ambystoma mexicanum. The sequence continues at coordinate 19,788 of NW_027182364.1, forward strand.
CCTTCCTATAGCATGAGATGTGATGTCTCAATGCTTCTAATACCAAACCTGAGACCCTTCCTATAACATGAGATGGGAATATCCAACTCCTTCCCATTCCAATCCTGAGACCCTTCCGATAGCAAACATGTGATATCTCAATGCTTATACCAAACCTGAGATCCTTCCTATAAAATGAGATGTGATATCCAACTCCTTCCCATTCCAATCCTGAGACACTTCCTATAGCATGAGATGTGATATCTCACTGCTTATACCAAACCTGAGACCCTTCCTATAACATGAGATGTGATATCCAACTCCTTCCCATTCCAATCCTGAGACCCTTCCTATAGCATGAGATGTGATATCTCAATGCTTCTAATATCAAACTTGAGACCCTCCCTATAGCATGAGATGTGATATCCAAGTCCTTCCCATTCCAATCTTGAGACACTTCCTATAGCATGAGATGTGATATCCCAATGCTTCTAATACCAAACCTGAGACTCTTCCTATAACATGAGATGGGATATCCAACTCCTTCCCATTGCAATCCTGAGACCCTTCCGATAGCAGAGATGTGATATCTCAATGCTTATACCAAACCTGGGACCCTTCCTACGGCATGAGATGTCATATACAACTCCTTCCCATTCCAATCCTGAGACCCTTCCTATAGCATGAGATGTGATATCTCAATGCTTATACCAAACCTGAGACCCTTCCTATAGCATGAGATGTGATATCCAACTCCTTCCCATTCCAATCCTGAGACCCTTCCTATAGCATGAGATATGATGTCTCAATGCTTCTAATACCAAACCTGAGATCCTTCCTATAACATGAGATGTGAAATCCAACTCCTTCCATTCCAATCCTGAGACCCTTCCTATAGCATGAGATGCGATATCTCAATGCTTATACTAAACCTGAGACCCTTCCTTTTGCATGAGATGTGATATCCAACTCCTTCCGATTCCAATCCTGAGACCCTTCCTATAGCATGAGATGTGATATCTCAATGCCTCTAATACCAAACCTGAGATCCTTCCTCTAACATGAAATGTGATATCCAACTCCTTCCCTTTCCAAACCCGAGAGCCTATCCATAGCATGAGATGTGATATCCAAGTCCTTCCCATTCCAATCCTTAGACCCTTCCTACAGCATGCAATAACACTTCTCACTTCAGACCTGGGAACGCCAAGTGTACGAATCATGTGAGAGTGACAAGGACTTGATATACTACACAACCTGGCGGCGGTTACAGAGCAAGACTCCTGTGTAGGCTGGTCAGTCTGCTGGATGGCCCAGAGACGCTTCCGAAGGCTTACTAGCAGGAGATGGTGAAAATGCCGAGAATAGCTGTCCCCGCTATTCCAAGGGTCGAAGTACCAGTACAGGCCTTCTGGTTCGATCAAAGGTGAAAAGGGTTTCACAAGGCGACAGCAGTGCAGAGGAGCAGTCCTTCAGCGGGTCACCAGTGATTCCTCGGTTCAGCCTCTTGGTTGCAGGATACTTGGCTCCTGTATTCCTTTGTTCGTGAGAACTCAGGAGATTGACATGGTAGTGGTGTTTCCAGCCCCCTCTTATCCACGGTTCCCTTCGCGCCAAAACGGAGGGGACCCAATGGGAGATCCGCTCATCAACACTCACACCATTCGTGGACCTATCACGGACCACGGTGGTCCCAGGCATTCACACCACCCTAGACTCTCTGGCACCCAGGATGTGTATTGGGACCAGACATCCCAGCCCACATCCTGGAGGCACACACAAGACATGTAGAAGCCTGCAAAAGCATCTGTGTTTCGCGGGAAAGCACATGCCCAAATAAGGAAGGCCCCACGTCGGCTCGACCTGGGGAAGGTGAAGGGAGCAAGACGGTCAGCGGACAGGACAAAGGAGCCTCGTGGTCTGGCCATTTTGGGATCTAGGCCACCATTTTGGGTTAAGCGCGAGAAACGCGCTTAGCACGCCAAAAGGATCTCAAAACACAAGAAACGATCGCTGCCACCATTCCCGTCCGTGAATCACTTGCACCGATCAGTTACAATCCTGAAAGAGTATCTAGGGCCTGTAGAAGGCTAGAGACCCAAGAGAGCAGTAACTTAGCTTACAGTGCCCTCTTGTGTCATGTTGCACGAAAGCTGCAACATGATACAAGAAACTACGGAAACCAGCGTTTCCTGGTACTGACTGTCTTAAGGGCATGACAGTTTCCCCGTAAGAAATGAGCGAAAGCCCAGAGGAGTGCGGCAGAAGGCTGCACTTCTCGGGCAAAGTCGAGAACAAGGTGAAAAACAACAGCAAAAAGTTTAGGGGTTGCCACATGGAAGGAAAATTACCTACAATTACGAAATCTTTCCTAACACTCGCCCCTCCCAGACTATGGACAGGGGGAACTAATCCACCCCTGGATGAGTCTCTTGTTCAGGTCGGTTAAACATTCTCCACAACCCATCAGCATTGCTATGTTGGACACCTGGCCTATGCTCAATAGTGAAGTCGAAGCCTTGTAGACTTATGGACCACCTAAGCAACTTTGGATTCTCCCCCTTCATGTTTATTAGCCACTTTAAGGGCTTATGGTCAGTTTGCACAGTGAAGTGGGTCCCATAGAGGTAGGGCCTCAGCTTCCTTAGGGCCCACACAACAGAGAAACATTCTTTCTCTACCGTGGACCATCTGAGCTCTCTGTCCTTAAACTGGCGACTAATAAAACCAATAGGGTGTTCCTTACCCTTCTCATCTACTTGCGATAGTACAGCTCCTATCCCAGTGTCAGAGGCGTCCGTCTGCACGATAAAAGGTCTTTGATAATCAGGGGCCCTGAGGACAGGGGCCTGGCACAAGGAGTCTTTTAAGCCATTGAAGGCCTTCTCACACTCGTCGGTCCAAGTTACCTTCTTGGGTTTCTTCAGAGTTGTGAGGGCAGTCAGAGGGGCAGCTATGGTGCCATAGTCTGCCACAAAATTGCGGTAATACCCCGTGAGTCCTAAGAAGGCTCTCACTTGGGTTTGTGTAGTGGGAGTAGGCCAGTCTTGTACTGCTTGTACTTTACTGGGTAGAGGCTGTATCCTCCCTCCACCTACTTCATGTCCAAGGTAAAACACTGAGCCTTGTCCAATCTGGTGTTTACTAGCCTTTATGGTCAAGTGTGCTTTCTGAAGAGCCTGGAGCACAATCCCGAGGTGTTTCACATGGTCAGGTGGCACTGAAAACTGCTATATCGTCCAGATATGCAAGACAGAATTCGTCCAACCCATTCAAAACATGATGCACAAGCCTCTGGAAAGTGGCAGGTGCATTCTTCAACCCGAACGGCATTACCCGGAATTGGTAAAGGCCGTCTGGAGTAGAAAACGCTGTCTTCTCCTTGGCATGTTCTGCTAAAGCTATTTGCCAATAGCCAGCAGTGAGGTCAAACGTGCTGAGGTACTTGGAGGCACCCAAAGTATCCACCAGCTCATCTGTTCGAGGCAAGGGGTGTGCATCTGTCTTGGTGACAGCATTCAGAGCCCTGTAATCCACACAGAACCTCAATTCAGAAGTGCCTGCCTTTGGAACGAAAACCACAGGGCTGGACCAAGGACTACTAGAGGGTTCAATCACCCCAAGGTCTAACATCTTGTTGACCTCGGTCTTAATATAAGACCGTACTTTGTCTGACATCCTGTATCCCCTACTTTTGGTAGGTACACTGTCTCCTGTGTCTATGTTATGTTTGCACCAAGGTGTCAAACCAGGCGACTGTGAAAACAGGGGGGAAAACTGCCTAAGCAAACTTTTCACCTCAGCCTGCTGATCAGAAGTCAGGTGAGGGGCCACTCGGACACCCTCAAAGGAGCTATCTGAAGGACCGCTTTGGAACAGGTCGGGGAGAGGTTCAGACTCCTCTTCCTCAACATCTGAAGCCAGTAACAGTGCTGCGATTTCGACTCTTGGGACGAAAGCCTTCAGCCTATTCACGTGAAACACTTTTGGAGCCTGTCCAGGCCTTCCAAGGTCCACTAAATAGTTAACCTCACCCAGGGGCTCCACCACTGTGTAAGGGCCTGACCATTTGTCCTGTAAAGCTCAAGGCCTTATGGGATTCATGATCAGGACTTGCTGACCAGGTGTAAAGTTGATGAGGGAAGCTTTCTGGTCGTACCAATGTTTCACCAGCGCTTGTACTGCCTTCAATTTATCACTAGCCAAGCCCATCAGAAGTACCATCCGTTTTCTGAGCCCTAGCACATAATCAACTACGTTGGTAGTAACAGGGGAAGTGGGCATCTCCCATCCCTCTTTGACTATGGCTAAGGGTCCCCGTACAGGATGACCAAACAGAAGTTTGAAGGGGCTGAAGCCAACACTCTCCTGTGGTACCTCTCGGTAGGCAAACAGTAAGCATGGTAAAAGAAGATCCCATTGTCTTCTCTGAAGCTTCTCCAGAGCCCCAATCATGCTTTTTAACGTTCTGTTGAAACGTTCCACCAGACCATTGGTCTGGGGGTGGTATGCAGAAGAGAACTTGTAGGTGACCCCACATTCTTTCCACATAGCCTGCATATACTTCGACATAAAGTTGCTGCCACGATCTGACACAACTTCTTTAGGGAAGCCAACCCTAGTAAATATGCCAAGTAAAGCTTTTGCAACTGACTTGGCAGTTACAGTTTTCAATGGGATGGCCTCAGGATATCTGGTTGCATGGTCGACCAGCACCAGGATAAACCTATTGCCCGAGGATGTTTGCGGGTCAAGGGGACCAACGATGTCGATCCCTACCCTTTCAAATGGTACCCCCACAACTGGGAGCGGTACCAACGGAGCTTGGATTGTCGAGCCAACCTTACCAGATAACTGGCAGGAGGCACAACTCCTGCAGTGACTTTCTACTTGCACCCCCATCTTGGGCCAGTAGAAGTGCATGGATAACCTTTGCTTGGTCCTCTTAATACCAAGGTGACCAGCAAGGAGCACTTCATGCGCCAACTGCAGGAGGAAGGGCCTAACAGCAAGGGGAACCACCAACCTCCTATGGTCTCCTTCTGTAGACTCTGTGGGCTCACTATACAGGAGTCCACCTTCCCAATAAATCCTATGCGTCCCAGGAGGTTCACCCTCAAGCTGGGAGCAGGCCTGTCTCCTTAGGCCTTCCAGAGATGGGCACTCACGTTGGCCTTTACTGAATTCGTCCCTATCAGGACCTCCTTCAACTAACAAGTCTTTTAGTTCAGGATGGTCGTTGGGGTCAAATACTTCAGGCATCGCCACCTCCTCAACAGGCCCGGGCGATTGACCAACTTCCTCCACCGCAGTGGTAGGCGAGCTCGGGGGAATATTCTCTTTCCCTCGTCTTGACTTGTTGACTCCTTTCGCCTTGGGTTTCCCCTTCGGCTGGGGCGGCGTATTGGTCTTGGCCAATGCTGCCCGTGCTTGAGACCGTGTGTAGGGTCTTTCGGCAGTGTCTCCTACGAGCCCTAAAGCTCTGAGATCATTACCTAACAAGACCTTTCCCGGGACGTTTCTCTGAATGCTCACTGGAATCCTGACTGCTGTACCATTTAAAGTAAGATTTACAGGTATTACTGGGAACATACGGAGTGGGCCGTCAGCCAACTTAGTGGGCATCAGAGTAGCTCTGGCAACTTCCTCTGAGTCTACCAAGGTAGAATCCACTACAGTTCGACTGCACCCACTATCCCTAAGAGCTGGAGTATCTACTCCATTGATCAGCACACTGTCTTTAAAGTAGTGCTTGGTATTATCTGGAATCCTAGCATAAGCCTCTGCGACTTTAGGCTCCCAGGAACCCAGGGAAACTAAAACTACCTCAGCCTCTATCCCGCTGGGAAATGAGTCTGAGGAGAAGGATGCTCCTGTAATCTCTTCTTCCTCGTAGGAGGAGAAGGCCAGATTAGCGGAGTGGACCCCCAAAGGTCTAACCTTACACCGGGGATCCCCCTTCACGTGGTCAGTTGCTCCACAAGCAAAACAAGATCCATTGGGTCTGTTTACATAGGGAGGCTTATTGTAACCAGAGTTCTGTTTCGGAGGCTGACCTCCACTACCCTGTGAGTTCTCTTGTGTCTTACCCTTATTTTTCTTTTTGTGGCCCTTTTGAGAAGAAGATTTATCAGATTCTCCACCCTCCTTATCTTTGGACTTTTTCCCTTCCTCCTGCTTACCAGGATGAGTTTTGTCCTTATGGGACACTCGATGTGACACCCATAAGTCTGCTGCAATGGCCAGCTTCTTAGGATCTATCTCCTTCGAATCGGCCAAATGCTGCTTAAACTCCGGGGAAGAAGATGCAAAAATGTGTTCCAGCATGACAAGATTTATCATGCCTTCGAAGGTAGAAACCTTATAACCTTCGACCCAGCCAGTTAAGTTTTTCAAGGATTCAGTGACATAAGATACCCAAGTACCACCTTCCTTTTTCTTATACTCTATGAATCGTTTCAAATATTGGGCCGGAGTCTTCCCAAACTTTAAAATGAGAGTTTGCTTTAACATTGCGAAATCAGCTCGCTCAGCCTTCGACATTTCCATAATGGCACTACAGCCAGAATGGGGCAGTCTGCTGAGTAACCAGGCAATCTTATCAGCATTGTCAACTTGTTGAACTTCGCATGCATACTCAAACGCATTCAGCCAGTCCATAATGTCATTCCTTTCCTCATACACACTGACCAGATCTTTCGGAAACCGTGGATGAGAGGAGGCCCCAGACCCATGACAAGGACCCTTGGACCCATTTGCAACCTGAAGCTTGGCCAGTTCCAACTGGTGATCCCTGTCTTTCTGTTTTTCTGACTGTTCGATTTTTAGTTTGGCTATGCTGAATTCAAGCTCCTTCTGCCTAAACCGCAGCTCTTGCTTCTTGAATTCAAGCATAGCCTCCCCATCAACACTGGCAGAGGAAACATTAGACATCTCATCCTCCCTGTCCTCGTGGTCGCGGGGATCAGTGCAGCGGCAGAACCCTCGGTTCTACCAGTGAGAGCAGCCCCACCTCCTTCCGCACTGTCCTCAGAAGTTATAGCGTCAAGCTGCGCTTCTTGCCACGCCACGATTCTTTGGATCATATCCAATTTCGTGCCTTGAGAGGAAACACCTCTCTCCGCACACATCTTTTTCAATGTTTCTGATTTGGAAGCATTTAAAGTTAACAAGGTATTTGTTTCCATACTGTTAGATAGGACTATGGCCTTTTTAAAGTTATACTACAACAATTCACTACGTGTCCTGGTAGGAATAACTTGAAATGCCTTAGTTCGTGCGCAACACTGGATACCTTCAGTGGTATCCCACCGCTGTACACCAATTTCTTAAGACGGATTTCTGAACTCTGTCCTGGTGGCGCAGAAGTTCAGGAGGCCAACCTAATTACTTGGAACAGGGTAACCTCTGGACAAGCCAGACCAATCAAGGTAGCGATCGCGGCGGTCAAGACTAGGTCTCAAGAGGGGTGAGGGTGACTGAAAGCCTGCAATGAGCACACAAAGCAAGGACACTTACAAACTACTCCAAACAGGTGCTATATTAAAAATATATACACATTTATTCCAAGGCCTTTAAAACAATGACCGTAGCGAGAAATCACAATACAACTCTAGTAAACCAACACATACCATACCAATACAATATATACACAAATACAAACAAGTCTCAAGCGTTAGATGCACGAAATGTGTAGTCCACCTAAAAGGGAAGGAAAACAGGCAGTGCGAAATAATGCTTAGACCCAGTCCGCCTTCAGAGGCACCTAACTAAAAGGAAGTCCGAGCCCTACGAAGAGTGGAGCCTTGTGCTCAAAAGTACCTGCACACGCTGGTGCCAACGGGCAAAAGGGGAGTCTCTTCGAGGGAGATCAGGCAGTTCAGTTTAGTGCACAAACGAAGAAGAACAGTGTTCCGCGACTCAAGCGCAGCCTCCACTGTGGGCAGAAGCAGAGCGCGAGTACGGAAAGGCGTGCTGTATTGACACAGCGGGGAAAAGCTATGGGCTCCTGCAGGAGGGCGACCAGTTCCTAGCTATGCTACTCACCGGTCCCCGATGCAAGCAGACCCAGGCTTCTCCGCGTCAGTTTCAGTCGCTGGCAGGTTCAGAAGAGCAGGGGACGTCTCGTCGTCGTGTTGAGTCTGCAGCAGCAGAGTTGAGTAAAAGACGTCCCAAACGAAGGAACCCGCACAGTTTGTTACCACAGCAGGGCAACGGAGCGGCCGTGTGTATCTGAGCCAAATGTACACTACTCACTTCAGACCTGGGAACGCCAAGTGTACGAATCGTGTGAGAGTGACAAGGACTCGATATACTACACAACCTGGTGGCAGTTACAGAGCAAGACTCCTGTGTAGGCTGGTCAGTCTGCTGGATGGCCCAGAGACGCTTCCGAAGGCTTACTAGCAGGAGCTGGTGAAGATGCCGAGAATAGCTGTCCCCGCTATTCCAAGGGTCGAAGTACTAGTACAGGCCTTCTGGTTCGATCAAAGGTGAAAAGGGTTTCACAAGGCAACAGCAGTGCAGAGGAGCAGTCCTTCAGCTGGTCACCAGCGATTCCTCGGTTCAGCCTCTTGGTTGCAGGATACTTGGCTCCTGTATTCCTTCGTTCGTGAGAACTCAGGAGATCGACATGGTAGTGGTGTTTCCAGCCCCCTCTTATCCACGGTTCCCTTCGCGCCAAAACGGTGGGGACCCAATGGGAGATCCGCTCATCAACACTCACACCATTCGTGGACCTATCACGGACCACGGTGGTCCCAGGCATTCACACAGGACCAGACATCCCAGCCCACATCCTGGAGGCACACACAAGACATGTAGAAGCCCGCGAAAGCATCCGTGTTTCGCGGGAAAGTACATGCCCAAATAAGGAAGGCCCCGGGTCGGCTCGACCTGGGGAAGGTGAAGGGAGCAAGACGGTCAGCGGACAGGACAAAGGAGCCTCGTGGTCTGGCCATTTTGGGAGCCAGGCCACCATTTTGGGTTAAGTGCGAGAAACGCGCTTAGAACGCCAAAAGGAGCTCAAAACACAAGAAACGATCGCTGCCACCATTCCCGTCCGTGAATCACTTGCACCGATCAGTTACAATCCTGAAAGAGTATCTAGGGCCTGTAGAAGGCTAGAATCCCAAGAGAGCAGTAACTTAGCTTACAGTGCCCTCTTGTGTCATGTTGCACGAAAGCCGCAACATGATAAAAGAAACTACGGAAAACAGCGTTTCCCGGTACTGACTGTCTTAAGGCCATGTCAGTTTCCCCGTAGGAAAGGAGCGAAAGCCCAGAGGAGTGCGGCAGAAGGCTGCACTTCTCTGGCAAAGTCGAGAACAAGGTGAAAAACAACAGCAAAAAGTTTAGGGGTTGCCACATGGAAGGAAAATTACCTACAATTACGAAATCTTTCCTAACAGATATCACATCTCATGTTATAGGAAGAGTCTCAGGTTTGGTATAAGCATTGAGATATCACATCTCTGCAATCGGAAGTGTCTCAGGATTGGGATGGGAAGGAGTTGGATATCCCATCTCATGTTATAGGACGGGTCTCAGGATTGTTATTAGAATCATTGAGATATCATATATATTGCATGCTGTAGGAAGGGTCTAAGGATTGGAATGGGAAGGACTTGGATATTACATCTCATGCTATGGATAGGCTCTCAGGTTTGGAAAGGGAAGGAGTTGGATATCACATTTCATGTTAGAGGAAGGATCTCAGGTTTGGTATTAGAAGCATTGAGATATCACATCTCATGCTATCGGAAGGATCTCAGGTTTGGTATTAGAAGCATTGAGATATCACATCTCATGCTATCAGAAGGGTCTCAGGATTGGAATGGGAAGGAGTTGGATATCACATCTCATGCTAAAGGGAGGGTCTCAGGTTTGGAAGGGGAAGGATCTGGATATCACATCTCATGTTATCGGAAGGATCTCAGGTTTGGTATTAGAAGTATTGAGATATCACATCTCATGCTATCGGAAGGGTCTCAGGATTGGAATGGGAAGGAGTTGGATATCATATCTCAAGCTATAGGAAGGGTCTCAGGTTTGGTATAAGCATTGAGATATCACATCACATGCTATAGGAAGGGTCTCAGGATTGGAATGGGAAGGAGTTGTATATGACATCTCATGCCATAGGAAGGGTCTCAGGTTTGGTATAAGCATTGAGATATCACATCACATGCTATAGGAAGGGTCTCAGGATTGGAATGGGAAGGACTTGGATATCACATCTCATGCTATAGGCAGGGTCTCAGGTTTGGAAAGGGAAGGAGTTGGATATCACATTTCATGTTAGAGGTAGGATATCAGGTTTGGTATTAGAGGCATTGAGATATCACATCTCATGCTATCAGAAGGGTCTCAGGATTGGAATGGGAAGGAGTTGGATATCACATCTCATGCTAAAGGGAGGGTCTCAGGTTTGGAAGGGGAAGGATTTGGATATCACATCTCATGTTATAGGAAGGATCTCAGGTTTGGTATTAGAGGCATTGAGATATCACATTTCATGCTATCATAAGGGTCTCAGGATTGGAATGGGAAGGAGTTGGATATCACATCTCATGCTATAGGAAGGGTCTCAGGTTTGGTATAAGCAGTGAGATATCACATCTCATGCTATAGGAATTGTCTCAGGATTGGAATGGGAAGGAGTTGGATATCACATCTCATGTTATAGGAAGGATCTCAGGTTTGGTATAAGCATTGAGATATCACATCTCTGCTATCGGAAGGGTCTCAGGATTGGAATGGGAAGGAGTTGGATATCACATCTCATGCTATAGGAAGAGTCTCAGGATTGGAATGGGAAGGAGTTGGATATCACATCTCATGATAAAGGAAGGGTCTAAGGTTTGGAAGGGGAAGGATTTGGATATCACATCTCATGTTATAGGACGGGTCTCAGGTTTGGTATTAGAAGCATTGAGATATCAAGTCTCATTGTATAGGAAGGGTCTCAGAATTGGAATGGGAAGGAGTTGGATATCACATCTCAAGCTATAGGAAGGGTCACAGGATTGGAATGGGAAGGAGTTTGATATCACATCTCATGCCATAGTATGGGTCTCAGGTTTGGTAGAAGCATTGGGATATCACATCTCATGCTATCGGAAGGGTATCAGGATTGGATTTGGAAGGAGTTGGATATCCCATCTCATGCTATAGGAAGGGTCTCAGGTTGGAATGGGAAGGAGTTGGATATCACATCTCATGTTATAGGAAGGGTCTCAGGATTGGAATGGGAAGGACTTGGATATCACATCTCATGCTATAGGAAGGCTCTCAGGTTTGCAACGGGAAAGAGTTGGATATCACATTTCATGTTAGAGGTAGGATCTCAGGTTTGGTATTAGAGGCATTGAGATATCACATCTCATGCTATCAGAAGAGTCTCAGAATTGGAATGGGAAGGAGTTGGATATCACATCTCATGCCATAGTATGGGTCTCAGGTTTGGTAGAAGCATTGGGATATCACATCTCATGCTATCGGAAGGATTTCAGGATTGGATTTGGAAGGAGTTGGATATCCCATCTCATGCTATAGGAAGGGTCTCAGGTTGGAATGGGAAGGAGTTTGATATCACATCTCATGCCATAGTATGGGTCTCAGGTTTGGTAGAAGCATTGGGATATCACATCTCATGCTATCGGAAGGGTATCAGGATTGGATTTGGAAGGAGTTGGATATCCCATCTCATGCTATAGGAAGGGTCTCAGGTTGGAATGGGAAGGAGTTGGATATCACATCTCATGTTATAGGAAGGGTCTCAGGATTGGAATGGAAAGGACTTGGATATCATATCTCATGCTATAGGAAGGCTCTCAGGTTTGGAAGGGGAAGGAGTTGGATATCACATCTCAAGCTATAGGAACGGTCTCAGGTTTGGTATAAGCATTGAGATATCACATCTCATGCTATAGGAATGGTCTCAGGATTGGAATGGGAAGGAGTTGGATATCACATCTCATGTTATAGGAAAGATCTCAGGTTTGGTATTAGAAGCATTGAGATATCACATCTCATGCTATAAGCAGGGTCTCAGGATTGGAATGGGAAGGAGTTGTATATGGCATCTCATGCCATAGGAAGGGTCTCAGGTTTGGTATAAGCATTGAGATATCACATCTCATGCTATAGGAAGGGTCTCAGGATTGGAATGGGAAGGACTTGGATATCACATCTCATGCTATAGGCAGGATCTCAGGTTTGGAAAGGGAAGGAGTTGGATATCATATTTCATGTTAGAGGTAGGATCTCAGGTTTGGTATTAGAGGCATTGAGATATCACATCTCATGCTATCAGAAGGGTCTCAGGATTGGAATGGGAAGGAGTTGGATATCACATCTCATGCTAAAGGGAGGGTCTCAGGTTTGGAAGGGGAAGGATTTGGATATCACATCTCATGTTATAGGAAGGATCTCAGGTTTGGTATTAGAAGCATTGAGATATCACATCTCATGCTATCGGAAGGGTCTAAGGATTGGAATGGGAAGGAGTTGGATATCACATCTTATGCTATAGGAAGGGTCTCAGGTTTGGAACGGGAAGGAGTTGGATATCATATCTCATGTTATAGGAAGAGTCTCAGGTTTGGTATAAGCATTGAGATATCACATCTCTGCAATCGGAAGTGTCTCAGGATTGGGATGGGAAGGAGTTGGATATCACATCTCATGCTATAGGAAGGGTCTCAGGTTTGGAACGGGAAGGAGTTGGATATCCCATCTCATGTTATAGGACGGGTCTCAGGTTTGGTATTAGAAGCATTGAGATATCACATCGCATGCTGTAGGAAGGGTCTCAGGATTGGAATGGGAAGGAGTTGGATATTAAATTCTTGCTATAGGAAGGGTCTCATGTTTGGAATGGGAAGGAGTTGGATATCACATATGCTATAGGAAGGGTCTCAGGTTTGGAACGGGAAGAAGTTGGATATCACATCTCATGCTATAGGAAGGGTCTCAGGTTTGGAATAAGCATTGAGATATCACATCTCTGCTATCGGAAGTGTCTCAGGATTGGAATGGGAAGGAGTTGGATATCACATCTCATGTTATAGGACGGGTCTCAGGTTTGTTATTAGAATCATTGAGATATCATATTGTATGCTGTAGGAAGGGTCTAAGGATTGGAATGGGAAGGTCTTGGATATCACATCTCATGCTATAGGTAGGCTCTCAGGTTTGGAAAGGGAAGGAGTTGGATATGACATTTCATGTTAGAGGAAGGATTTCAGGTTTGGTATTAGAGGCATTCAGATATCACATCTCATGCTATAGGAAGGGTCTCATGTTTGGAATGGGAAGGAGTTGGATATCACATGCTATAGGAAGGGTCTCAGGTTTGGAACGGGAAGGAGTTGGATATCACATCTCATGCTATAGGAAGGGTCTCAGGTTTGGAATAAGCATTGAGATATCACATCTCTGCTATCGGAAGTGTCTCAGGATTGGAATGGGAAGGAGTTGGATATCACATCTCATGTTATAGGACGGGTCTCATGTTTGTTATTAGAATCATTGAGATATCATATTGTATGCTGTAGGAAGGGTCTAAGGATTGGAATGGGAAGGTCTTGGATATCACATCTCATGCTATAGGTAGGCTCTCAGGTTTGGAAAGGGAAGGAGTTGGATATCACATTTCATGTTAGAGGAAGGATCTCAGATTTGGTATTAGAGGCATTGAGATATCACATCTAATGCTATAGGAAGGGTCTCAGGATTGGAATGGGAAGGAGTTGGATATCACATCTCATGCTATAGGAAGGGTCTCAGGTTTGGTAAGAACATTGAGATATCACATCTCATGCTATAGGAAGGGTCTCAGGATTGGAATGGGAAGGAGTTGGATATCACATCTGATGTTATAGGAAGGATCTCAGGTTTGGTATTAGAAGCATTGAGACATCACATCTCATGCTATAGGAAGGGTCTCAGGATTGGTATAAGCATTGAGATATCACATCTCTGCTATCGGAAGGGTCTCAGGATTGGAATGGGAAGGAGTTGGATATCCCATCTCATGTTATAGGAAGAGTCTCAGGTTTGGTATTAGAAGCATTGAGATATCACATCTCATGCTATAGGAATGGTCTCAGGATTGGAATGGGAAGGAGTTTGATATCACATCTCATGCCATGTATGGGTCTCAGGTTTGGTATAAGCATTGAGATATCACATCTCATGCTATAGGAAGGGTCTCAGGATTGGAATGGGAAGGAGTTGTATATGACATCTCATGCCATAGGAAGGGTCTCAGGTTTGGTATAAGCATTGAGATATCACATCTCTGCTATCGGAAGGGTCTCAGGATTGGAATGGGAAGGAGTTGGATATCCCATCTCATGTTATAGGAAGAGTCTCAGGTTTGGTATTAGAAGCATTGAGATATCACATCTCATGCTATAGGAAGTGTCTCAGGATTGGAATGGGAAGGAGTTTGATATCAAATCTCATGCCATGTATGGGTTTCAGGTTTTGTAGAAGCATTGGGATATCACATCTCATGCTATCGGAAGGGTATCAGGATTGGATTTGGAAGGATTTGGATATCACATTTCATGTTATAGGAAGGATCTCAGGTTTGGTATTAGAAGCATTGAGATATCACATCTCATGCTATCGGAAGGATCTCAGGTTTGGTATTATAGGCATTGAGATATCACATCTCATGCTATCAGAAGGGTCTCAGGATTGGAATGGGAAGGAGTCGGATATCACATCTCATGCTAAAGGGAGGGTCTCAGGTTTGGAAGTGGAAGGATTTGGATATCACATCTCATGTTATAGGAAGGATCTCAGGTTTGGTATTAGAAGCATTGAGATATCACATCTCATGCTATAGGAAGGGTCTCAGGATTGGAAAGGGAAGGAGTTGGATATCACATCTCAAGCTATAGGAAGGGTCAGTAACATGTTACTATTCCAATCCTGAGACTCTTCTGATAGCATGAGATGTGATATCTCAATGCTTCTAATACCAAACCTGAGATCCTTCCGATAGCATGAGATGTGATATCTCAATGGTTCTAATACCAAACCTGAGATCCTTCCTATAACATGAGATGTGATATCCAAATCCTTCCCCTTCCAAACCTGAGACCCTCCCTTTAGCATGAGATGTGATATCTAACTCCTTCCCATTCCATTCCTGAGACCCTTCTGATAGCATGAGATGTGATATCTCAATGCCTCTAATACCAAACCTGAGATCCTACCTCTAACATGAAATGAGATATCCAACTCTTTCCCCTTCCAAACCTGAGAGCCTTCCTATAGCATGAGATGTGATATCCAAGTCCTTCCCATTCCAATACTGAGACCCTTCCTATAGCTTGAGATGTGATATCCAACTCCTTCCCATTCCAATTCTGAGACCCTTCCTATAGCATGAGATGTGATATCTCAATGCTTATACCAAACCTGAGAGCCTACCTATAGCATGAGATGTGATATCCAAGTCCATCCCATTCCAATCCTTAGACCCTTCCTACAGCATGCGATGTGAATATCTCAATGATTCTAATACCAAACCAGAGACTCTTCCTATAACATGAGATGGGATATCCAACTCCTTCCCATTCCAATTCTGAGACCCTTCCTATACTATGAGACTTGATATCTCAATGCTTCTAATACCAAACCTGAGACCCGTAATATAACATGAGATGTGATATCCAAATCCTTCCCCTTCCAAACCTTAGACCCGTCCTTTATCATGAGATGTGATATCCAACTCCTTCCCATTCCAATCCTGAGACCCTTCCGATATCATGAGATGTGATATCTCAAAGCTTCTAATATCAAACTTGAGACCCTCCCTATAGCATGAGATGTGATATCCAAGTCCTTCCCATTCCAATCCTGAGACCCTTCCTATAGCATGAGATGTGATATCTCAATGCTTCTAATACCAAACCTGAGACCCTTCCTATAACATGAGATGGGAATATCCAACTCCTTCCCATTCCAATCTTGAGACCCTTCCGATAGCAGAGATGTGATATCTCAATGCTTATACCACACCTGAGATCCTTCCTATAACATGAGATGTGATATCCAACTCCTTCCCATTCCAATCCTGAGACACTTCCTATAGCATGAGATGTGATATCTCACTGCTTATACCAAACCTGAGACCCTTCCCATAGCAGGAGATGTGATATCCAACTCCTTCCCATTCCAATCCTCAGACCCTTCCTATAGCATGAGATGTGATATCTCAATGCTTCTAATGTCAAACTTGAGACCCTACCTATAGCATGAGATGTGATATCCAAGTCCTTCCCATTCCAATCCTGAGACACTTCCTATAGCATGAGATGTGATATCTCAATGCTTCTAATACCAAACCTGAGACTCTTCCTATAACATGAGATGGGATATCCAACTCCTTCCAATTCCAATCCTGAGACCCTTTTGATAGCAGAGATGTGATATCTCAATGTTTATACCAAACCTGAGACCCTTCCTACGGCATGAGATGTCATATTCAACTCCTTCCCATTCCAATCCTGAGACCCTTCCTATAGCATGGGATTTGATATCCAACTCCTTCCCATTCCAATCCTGAGACCCTTCCTATAGCATGAGATGTGATGTCTCAATGCTTCTAATACCAAACCTGAGATCCTTCCTATAACATGAGATGTGATATCCAACTACTTCCATTCCAATCCTGAGACCCTTCCTATAGCCTGAGATGTGATATCCAATTCCTTCCCATTCCAATCCTGAGACCCTTCCTATAGCATGAGATGTGATATCTCAATGCTTATACCAAACCTGAGAGCCTACCTATAACATGAGATGTGATATCCAAGTCCATCCCATTCCAATCCTTAGACCCTTCCTACAGCATGCGATGTGATATCTCAATGATTCTAATACCAAACCAGAGACTCTTCCTATAACATGAGATGGGATATCCAACTCCTTCCCATTCCAATCCTGAGCCGCTTCTGATAGCAGAGATGTGATATCTCAATGCTTATACCAAACCTGAGACCCTTCCTATAACATGAGATGTGATATCCAACTCCTTCCCGTTCCAAACCTGAGACACTAACTATAGCATATGTGATATCCAACTCCTTCCCATTCCAAACATGAGACCCTTCCTATAGCAAGAAAATAATATCCAACTCCTACCCATTCCAATCCTGAGACCCTTCCTATAGCAAGAGATGTGATATCCAAATCCTTCCCATTCCAATCCTGAGACCCTTCCTATAACATGAGATGTGATATCCAACTCCTTCCCATTCCAACCTGAGACACTTCCTATAGCATGAGAAGGGATATCCAACTCCTTCCCAATCCAATCCTGAGACCCTTCCGATAGCAGAGATGTGATATCTCAATGCTTATACCAAACCTGAGACCCTTCCTATGGCATGAGATGTGATATCCAACTCCTTGCCATTCAAATCCTGAGACCCTTCCTATAGCATGAGAAGGGATATCCAACTCCTTCCCAATCCAATCCTGAGACCCTTCCGATAGCAGCGACGTGATATCTCAATGCTTCTACCAAACCTGAGACCCTTCCTTTAGCATGAGATGTGATATCCAAATCCTTCACATTCCAATCCTGAGACCCTTCCTATAGCATGAGATGTGATACCTCAATGCTTCTAATACCAAACCTGAGATCCTTCCTATAACATGAGATGTGATATCCAATTCCTTCCCATTCCAAACCTGAGACCCTTCTTATTGGATGAGATGTGATAACCAACTCCTTCCCATTCCAACCCTGAGACCCTTCCTATAGCATGAGATGTGATGTCTCAATGCTTCTAATACCAAACCTGAGATCCTTCCTATAACATGAGATGTGATATCCAACTCCTTCCATTCCAATCCTGAGACCCGTCCTATAGCATGAGATGTGATATCTCAATGCTTATACCAAACCTGAGACCCTTCCTATAGCATGAGATGTCATATCCAACTGCTTCCCATTCCAATCCTGAGACCCTTCCTATAGCATGAGATGTGATATCTCAATGCTTCTAATACCAAACCTGAGATCCTTCCTCTAACATGAAATGTGATATCCAACTCCTTCCCTTTCCAAACCTAAGAGCCTATCTATAGCATGAGATGTGATATCCAAGTCCTTCACATTCCAACCCTTAGACCCTTCCTACAGCATGCAATATGATATCTCAATGATTCTAATAACAAACCTGAGACCCGTCCTATAACATGAGATGGGATATCCAACTCCTTCCCATTCCAATCCTGAGACTCTTCCGATAGCAGAGATGTGATATCTCAATGCTTATACCAAACCTGAGACCCTTCCTATAACATGAGATGTGATATCCAAATCCTTCTCGTTCCAAACCTGAGACCCTTCCTTTAGCATGAGATGTGATATCCAGCTCCTTCCCATTCCAATCCTGAGACACTTCCGATAGCATGAGATGTGATATCTCAATGCTTCTAATATCAAAACTGAGACCCTCCCTATAGCATGATATGTGATATCTAAGTCCTTCCCATTCCAATCCTGAGACCCTCCCTATAGCATGAGATGTGATATCCAACTCCTTCCCATTCCAATCCTGAGACCCTTCCTATAGCATGAGATATGATATCTCAATACTTCTAATACCAAACGTGAGATCCTTCCGATAACATGAGATGTGATATCCAAATCCTTCCCCTTCCAAACCTGAGACCCTCCCTTTAGCATGAAATGTGATATCCAACTCCTTCCTATTCCAATCCTGAGACTCTTCTGATAGCATGAGATGTGATATCTCAATGCTTCTAATACCAAACCTGAGATCCTTCCGATAGCATGAGATGTGATATCTCAATGCTTCTAATACCAAACCTGAGATCCTTCCTATAACATGAGATGTGATATCCAAATCCTTCCCCTTCCAAACCTGAGACCCTCCCTTTAGCATGAGATGTGATATCTAACTCCTTCCCATTCCATTCCTGAGACCCTCCCTTTAGCATGAGATGTGATATCTCAATGCCTCTAATACCAAACCTGAGATCCTACCTCTAACATGAAATGAGATATCCAACTCTTTCCCCTTCCAAACCTGAGAGCCTTCCTATAGCATGAGATGTGATATCCAAGTCCTTCCCATTCCAATACTGAGACCCTTCCTATAGCTTGAGATGTGATATCCAACTCCTTCCCATCCCAATTCTGAGACCCTTCCTATAGCATGAGATGTGATATCTCAATGCTTATACCAAACCTGAGAGCCTACCTATAGCATGAGATGTGATATCCAAGTCCATCCCATTCCAATCCTTAGACCCTTCCTACAGCATGCGATGTGAATATCTCAATGATTCTAATACCAAACCAGAGACTCTTCCTATAACATGAGATGGGATATCCAACTCCTTCCCATTCCAATTCTGAGACCCTTCCTATACTATGAGACTTGATATCTCAATGCTTCTAATACCAAACCTGAGACCCGTAATATAACATGAGATGTGATATCCAAATCCTTCCCCTTCCAAACCTTAGACCCGTCCTTTATCATGAGATGTGATATCCAACTCCTTCCCATTCCAATCCTGAGACCCTTCCGATATCATGAGATGTGATATCTCAAAGCTTCTAATATCAAACTTGAGACCCTCCCTATAGCATGAGATGTGATATCCAAGTCCTTCCCATTCCAATCCTGAGACCCTTCCTATAGCATGAGATGTGATATCTCAATGCTTCTAATACCAAACCTGAGACCCTTCCTATAACATGAGATGGGAATATCCAACTCCTTCCCATTCCAATCTTGAGACCCTTCCGATAGCAGAGATGTGATATCTCAATGCTTATACCACACCTGAGATCCTTCCTATAACATGAGATGTGATATCCAACTCCTTCCCATTCCAATCCTGAGACACTTCCTATAGCATGAGATGTGATATCTCACTGCTTATACCAAACCTGAGACCCTTCCCATAGCAGGAGATGTGATATCCAACTCCTTCCCATTCCAATCCTCAGACCCTTCCTATAGCATGAGATGTGATATCTCAATGCTTCTAATGTTAAACTTGAGACCCTACCTATAGCATGAGATGTGATATCCAAGTCCTTCCCATTCCAATCCTGAGACACTTCCTATAGCATGAGATGTGATATCTCAATGCTTCTAATACCAAACCTGAGACTCTTCCTATAACATGAGATGGGATATCCAACTCCTTCCAATTCCAATCCTGAGACCCTTTTGATAGCAGAGATGTGATATCTCAATGTTTATACCAAACCTGAGACCCTTCCTACGGCATGAGATGTCATATTCAACTCCTTCCCATTCCAATCCTGAGACCCTTCCTATAGCATGGGATTTGATATCCAACTCCTTCCCATTCCAATCCTGAGACCCTTCCTATAGCATGAGATGTGATGTCTCAATGCTTCTAATACCAAACCTGAGATCCTTCCTATAACATGAGATGTGATATCCAACTACTTCCATTCCAATCCTGAGACCCTTCCTATAGCATGAGATGTGATATCTCAATGCTTATACCAAACCTGAGACCCTTCCTATAGCATGAGATGTGATATCCAACTCCTTCCCATTCCAATCCTGAGACCCTTCCTATAGCCTGAGATGTGATATCCAATTCCTTCCCATTCCAATCCTGAGACCCTTCCTATAGCATGAGATGTGATATCTCAATGCTTATACCAAACCTGAGAGCCTACCTATAACATGAGATGTGATATCCAAGTCCATCCCATTCCAATCCTTAGACCCTTCCTACAGCATGCGATGTGATATCTCAATGATTCTAATACCAAACCAGAGACTCTTCCTATAACATGAGATGGGATATCCAACTCCTTCCCATTCCAATCCTGAGCCGCTTCTGATAGCAGAGATGTGATATCTCAATGCTTCTACCAAACCTGAGACCCTTCCTATAACATGAGATGTGATATCCAACTCCTTCCCGTTCCAAACCTGAGACACTAACTATAGCATATGTGATATCCAACTCCTTCCCATTCCAAACATGAGACCCTTCCTATAGCAAGAAAATAATATCCAACTCCTACCCATTCCAATCCTGAGACCCTTCCTATAGCAAGAGATGTGATATCCAAATCCTTCCCATTCCAATCCTGAGACCCTTCCTATAACATGAGATGTGATATCCAACTCCTTCCCATTCCAACCTGAGACACTTCCTATAGCATGAGAAGGGATATCCAACTCCTTCCCAATCCAATCCTGAGACCCTTCCGATAGCAGAGATGTGATATCTCAATGCTTATACCAAACCTGAGACCCTTCCTATGGCATGAGATGTGATATCCAACTCCTTGCCATTCAAATCCTGAGACCCTTCCTATAGCATGAGAAGGGATATCCAACTCCTTCCCAATCCAATCCTGAGACCCTTCCGATAGCAGCGACGTGATATCTCAATGCTTCTACCAAACCTGAGTCCCTTCCTTTAGCATGAGATGTGATATCCAAATCCTTCACATTCCAATCCTGAGACCCTTCCTATAGCATGAGATGTGATATCTCAATGCTTCTAATACCAAACCTGAGATCCTTCCTATAACATGAGATGTGATATCCAATTCCTTCCCATTCCAAACCTGAGACCCTTCCTATTGGATGAGATGTGATAACCAACTCCTTCCCATTCCAACCCTGAGACCCTTCCTATAGCATGAGATGTGATGTCTCAATGCTTCTAATACCAAACCTGAGATCCTTCCTATAACATGAGATGTGATATCCAACTCCTTCCATTCCAATCCTGAGACCCGTCCTATAGCATGAGATGTGATATCTTAATGCTTATACCAAACCTGAGACCCTTCCTATAGCATGAGATGTCATATCCAACTGCTTCCCATTCCAATCCTGAGACCCTTCCTATAGCATGAGATGTGATATCTCAATGCTTCTAATACCAAACCTGAGATCCTTCCTCTAACATGAAATGTGATATCCAACTCCTTCCCTTTCCAAACCTAAGAGCCTATCTATAGCATGAGATGTGATATCCAAGTCCTTCACATTCCAACCCTTAGACCCTTCCTACAGCATGCAATATGATATCTCAATGATTCTAATAACAAACCTGAGACCCGTCCTATAACATGAGATGGGATATCCAACTCCTTCCCATTCCAATCCTGAGACTCTTCCGATAGCAGAGATGTGATATCTCAATGCTTATACCAAACCTGAGACCCTTCCTATAACATGAGATGTGATATCCAAATCCTTCTCGTTCCAAACCTGAGACCCTTCCTTTAGCATGAGATGTGATATCCAGCTCCTTCCCATTCCAATCCTGAGACACTTCCGATAGCATGAGATGTGATATCTCAATGCTTCTAATATCAAAACTGAGACCCTCCCTATAGCATGATATGTGATATCTAAGTTCTTCCCATTCCAATCCTGAGACCCTCCCTATAGCATGAGATGTGATATCCAACTCCTTCCCATTCCAATCCTGAGACCCTTCCTATAGCATGAGATATGATATCTCAATACTTCTAATACCAAACGTGAGATCCTTCCGATAACATGAGATGTGATATCCAAATCCTTCCCCTTCCAAACCTGAGACCCTCCCTTTAGCATGAAATGTGATATCCAACTCCTTCCTATTCCAATCCTGAGACTCTTCTGATAGCATGAGATGTGATATCTCAATGCTTCTAATACCAAACCTGAGATCCTTCCGATAGCATGAGATGTGATATCTCAATGCTTCTAATACCAAACCTGAGATCCTTCCTATAACATGAGATGTGATATCCAAATCCTTCCCCTTCCAAACCTGAGACCCTCCCTTTAGCATGAGATGTGATATCTAACTCCTTCCCATTCCATTCCTGAGACCCTTCTGATAGCATGAGATGTGATATCTCAATGCCTCTAATACCAAACCTGAGATCCTACCTCTAACATGAAATGAGATATCCAACTCTTTCCCCTTCCAAACCTGAGAGCCTTCCTATAGCATGAGATGTGATATCCAAGTCCTTCCCATTCCAATACTGAGACCCTTCCTATAGCTTGAGATGTGATATCCAACTCCTTCCCATTCCAATTCTGAGACCCTTCCTATAGCATGAGATGTGATATCTCAATGCTTATACCAAACCTGAGAGCCTACCTATAGCATGAGATGTGATATCCAAGTCCATCCCATTCCAATCCTTAGACCCTTCCTACAGCATGCGATGTGAATATCTCAATGATTCTAATACCAAACCAGAGACTCTTCCTATAACATGAGATGGGATATCCAACTCCTTCCCATTCCAATTCTGAGACCCTTCCTATACTATGAGACTTGATATCTCAATGCTTCTAATACCAAACCTGAGACCCGTAATATAACATGAGATGTGATATCCAAATCCTTCCCCTTCCAAACCTTAGACCCTTCCTTTATCATGAGATGTGATATCCAACTCCTTCCCATTCCAATCCTGAGACCCTTCCGATATCATGAGATGTGATATCTCAAAGCTTCTAATATCAAACTTGAGACCCTCCCTATAGCATGAGATGTGATATCCAAGTCCTTCCCATTCCAATCCTGAGACCCTTCCTATAGCATGAGATGTGATATCTCAATGCTTCTAATACCAAACCTGAGACCCTTCCTATAACATGAGATGGGAATATCCAACTCCTTCCCATTCCAATCTTGAGACCCTTCCGATAGCAGAGATGTGATATCTCAATGCTTATACCACACCTGAGATCCTTCCTATAACATGAGATGTGATATCCAACTCCTTCCCATTCCAATCCTGAGACACTTCCTATAGCATGAGATGTGATATCTCACTGCTTATACCAAACCTGAGACCCTTCCCATAGCAGGAGATGTGATATCCAACTCCTTCCCATTCCAATCTTCAGACCCTTCCTATAGCATGAGATGTGATATCTCAATGCTTCTAATGTCAAACTTGAGACCCTACATATAGCATGAGATGTGATATCCAAGTCCTTCCCATTCCAATCCTGAGACACTTCCTATAGCATGAGATGTGATATCTCAATGCTTCTAATACCAAACCTGAGACTCTTCCTATAACATGAGATGGGATATCCAACTCCTTCCAATTCCAATCCTGAGACCCTTTTGATAGCAGAGATGTGATATCTCAATGTTTATACCAAACCTGAGACCCTTCCTACGGCATGAGATGTCATATTCAACTCCTTCCCATTCCAATCCTGAGACCCTTCCTATAGCATGAGATTTGATATCCAACTCCTTCCCATTCCAATCCTGAGACCCTTCCTATAGCATGAGATGTGATGTCTCAATGCTTCTAATACCAAACCTGAGATCCTTCCTATAACATGAGATGTGATATCCAACTCCTTCCATTCCAATCCTGAGATCCTTCCTATAGCATGAGATGTGATATATCAATGCTTATACCAAACCTGAGACCCTTCCTATAGCATGAGATGTGATATCCAACTCCTTCCCATTCCAATCCTGAGACCCTTCCTATAGCCTGAGATGTGATATCCGATTCCTTCCCATTCCAATCCTGAGACCCTTCCTATAGCATGAGATGTGATATCTCAATGCTTATACCAAACCTGAGAGCCTACCTATAACATGAGATGTGATATCCAAGTCCATCCCATTCCAATCCTTAGACCCTTCCTACAGCATGCGATGTGATATCTCAATGATTCTAATACCAAACCAGAGACTCTTCCTATAACATGAGATGGGATATCCAACTCCTTCCCATTCCAATCCTGAGCCGCTTCCGATAGCAGAGATGTGATATCTCAATGCTTATACCAAACCTGAGACCCTTCCTATAACATGAGATGTGATATCCAACTCCTTCCCGTTCCAAACCTGAGACACTAACTATAGCATATGTGATATCCAACTCCTTCCCATTCCAAACATGAGACCCTTCCTATAGCAAGAAAGTAATATCCAACTTCTACCCATTCCAATCCTGAGACCCTTCCTATAGCAAGAGATGTGATATCCAAATCCTTCCCATTCCAATCCTGAGACCCTTCCTATAACATGAGATGTGATATCCAACTTCTTCCCATTCCAACCTGAGACACTTCCTATAGCATGAGAAGGGATATCCAACTCCTTCCCAATCCAATCCTGAGACCCTTCCGATAGCAGAGATGTGATATCTCAATGCTTATACCAAACCTGAGACCCTTCCTATGGCATGAGATGTGATATCCAACTCCTTGCCATTCAAATCCTGAGACCCTTCCTATAGCATGAGAAGGGATATCCAACTCCTTCCCAATCCAATCCTGAGACCCTTCCGATAGCAGCGACGTGATATCTCAATGCTTCTACCAAACCTGAGACCCTTCCTTTAGCATGAGATGTGATATCCAAATCCTTCACATTCCAATCCTGAGACCCTTCCTATAGCATGAGATGTGATATCTCAATGCTTCTAATACCAAACCTGAAATCCTTCCTATAACATGAGATGTGATATCCAATTCCTTCCCATTCCAAACCTGAGACCCTTCCTATTGGATGAGATGTGATATCCAGCTCCTTCCCATTCCAACCCTGAGACCCTTCCTATAGCATGAGATGTGATGTCTCAAAGCTTCTAATACCAAACCTGAGATCCTTCCTATAACATGAGATGTGATATCCAACTCCTTCCATTCCAATCCTGAGACCCGTCCTATAGCATGAGATGTGATATTTCAATGCTTATACCAAACCTGAGACCCTTCCTATAGCATGAGATGTGATATCCAACTGCTTCCCATTCCAATCCTGAGACCCTTCCTATAGCATGAGATGTGATATCTCAATGCTTCTAATACCAAACCTGAGATCCTTCCTCTAACATGAAATGTGATATCCAACTCCTTCCCTTTCCAAACCTAAGAGCCTATCTATAGCATGAGATGTGATATCCAAGTCCTTCACATTCCAACCCTTAGACCCTTCCTACAGCATGCAATATGATATCTCAATGATTCTAATAACAAACCTGTGACCCGTCCTATAACATGAGATGGGATATCCAACTCCTTCCCATTCCAATCCTGAGACACTTCCGATAGCAGAGATGTGATATCTCAATGCTTATACCAAACTTGAGACCCTTCCTATAACATGAGATGTGATATCCAAATCCTTCTCGTTCCAAACCTGAGACCTTTCCTTTAGCATGAGATGTGATATCCAGCTCCTTCCCATTCCAATCCTGAGACACTTCCGATAGCATGAGATGTGATATCTCAATGCTTCTAATATCAAAACTGAGACCCTCCCTATAGCATGATATGTGATATCTAAGTCCTTCCCATTCCAATCCTGAGACCCTCCCTATATCATGAGATGTGATATCCAACTCCTTCCCATTCCAATCCTGAGACCCTTCCTATAGCATGAGATATGATATCTCAATACTTCTAATACCAAACGTGAGATCCTTCCGATAACATGAGATGTGATATCCAAATCCTTCCCCTTCCAAACCTGAGACCCTCCCTTTAGCATGAAATGTGATATCCAACTCCTTCCTATTCCAATCCTGAGACTCTTCTGATAGCATGAGATGTGATATCTCAATGCTTCTAATACCAAACCTGAGATCCTTCCGATAGCATGAGATGTGATATCTCAATGCTTCTAATACCAAACCTGAGATCCTTCCTATAACATGAGATGTGATATCCAAATCCTTCCCCTTCCAAACCTGAGACCCTCCCTTTAGCATGAGATGTGATATCTAACTCCTTCCCATTCCATTCCTGAGACCCTTCTGATAGCATGAGATGTGATATCTCAATGCCTCTAATACCAAACCTGAGATCCTACCTCTAACATGAAATGAGATATCCAACTCTTTCCCCTTCCAAACCTGAGAGCCTTCCTATAGCATGAGATGTGATATCCAAGTCCTTCCCATTCCAATACTGAGACCCTTCCTATAGCTTGAGATGTGATATCCAACTCCTTCCCATTCCAATTCTGAGACCCTTCCTA
Organism: Ambystoma mexicanum; assembly: GCF_040938575.1. Taxonomy (NCBI): domain Eukaryota; kingdom Metazoa; phylum Chordata; class Amphibia; order Caudata; family Ambystomatidae; genus Ambystoma; species Ambystoma mexicanum. The sequence continues at coordinate 46,809 of NW_027182364.1, forward strand.
TAGCATGAGATGTGATATCTCAATGCTTATACCAAACCTGAGAGCCTACCTATAGCATGAGATGTGATATCCAAGTCCATCCCATTCCAATCCTTAGACCCTTCCTACAGCATGCGATGTGAATATCTCAATGATTCTAATACCAAACCAGAGACTCTTCCTGACATATACATGTCAGGACATGAGATGGGATATCCAACTCCTTCCCATTCCAATTCTGAGACCCTTCCTATACTATGAGACTTGATATCTCAATGCTTCTAATACCAAACCTGAGACCCGTAATATAACATGAGATGTGATATCCAAATCCTTCCCCTTCCAAACCTTAGACCCGTCCTTTATCATGAGATGTGATATCCAACTCCTTCCCATTCCAATCCTGAGACCCTTCCGATATCATGAGATGTGATATCTCAAAGCTTCTAATATCAAACTTGAGACACTCCCTATAGCATGAGATGTGATATCCAAGTCCTTCCCATTCCAATCCTGAGACCCTTCCTATAGCATGAGATGTGATATCTCAATGCTTCTAATACCAAACCTGAGACCCTTCCTATAACATGAGATGCGAATATCCAACTCCTTCCCATTCCAATCTTGAGACCCTTCCGATAGCAGAGATGTGATATCTCAATGCTTATACCACACCTGAGATCCTTCCTATAACATGAGATGTGATATCCAACTCCTTCCCATTCCAATCCTGAGACACTTCCTATAGCATGAGATGTGATATAACACTGCTTATACCAAACCTGAGACCCTTCCCATAGCAGGAGATGTGATATCCAACTCCTTCCCATTCCAATCCTCAGACCCTTCCTATAGCATGAGATGTGATATCTCAATGCTTCTAATGTCAAACTTGAGACCCTACCTATAGCATGAGATGTGATATCCAAGTCCTTCCCATTCCAATCCTGAGACACTTCCTATAGCATGAGATGTGATATCTCAATGCTTCTAATACCAAACCTGAGACTCTTCCTATAACATGAGATGGGATATCCAACTCCTTCCAATTCCAATCCTGAGACCCTTTTGATAGCAGAGATGTGATATCTCAATGTTTATACCAAACCTGAGACCCTTCCTACGGCATGAGATGTCATATTCAACTCCTTCCCATTCCAATCCTGAGACCCTTCCTATAGTATGAGATTTGATATCCAACTCCTTCCCATTCCAATCCTGAGACCCTTCCTATAGCATGAGATGTGATGTCTCAATGCTTCTAATACCAAACCTGAGATCCTTCCTATAACAGGAGATGTGATATCCAACTCCTTCCATTCCAATCCTGAGACCCTTCCTATAGCATGAGATGTGATATCTCAATGCTTATACCAAACCTGAGACCCTTCCTATAGCATGAGATGTGATATCCAACTCCTTCCCATTCCAATCCTGAGACCCTTCCTATAGCCTGAGATGTGATATCCAATTCCTTCCCATTCCAATCCTGAGACCCTTCCTATAGCATGAGATGTGATATCTCAATGCTTATACCAAACCTGAGAGCCTACCTATAACATGAGATGTGATATCCAAGTCCATCCCATTCCAATCCTTAGACCCTTCCTACAGCATGCGATGTGATATCTCAATGATTCTAATACCAAACCAGAGACTCTTCCTATAACATGAGATGGGATATCCAACTCCTTCCCATTCCAATCCTGAGCCGCTTCCGATAGCAGAGATGTGATATCTCAATGCTTATACCAAACCTGAGACCCTTCCTATAACATGAGATGTGATATCCAACTCCTTCCCGTTCCAAACCTGAGACACTAACTATAGCATATGTGATATCCAACTCCTTCCCATTCCAAACATGAGACCCTTCCTATAGCAAGAAAGTAATATCCAACTCCTACCCATTCCAATCCTGAGACCCTTCCTATAGCAAGAGATGTGATATCCAAATCCTTCCCATTCCAATCCTGAGACCCTTTCTATAACATGAGATGTGATATCCAACTCCTTCCCATTCCAACCTGAGACACTTCCTATAGCATGAGAAGGGATATCCAACTCCTTCCCAATCCAATCCTGAGACCCTTCCGATAGCAGAGATGTGATATCTCAATGCTTATACCAAACCTGAGACCCTTCCTATGGCATGAGATGTGATATCCAACTCCTTGCCATTCAAATCCTGAGACCCTTCCTATAGCATGAGAAGGGATATCCAACTCCTTCCCAATCCAATCCTGAGACCCTTCCGATAGCAGCGACGTGATATCTCAATGCTTCTACCAAACCTGAGACCCTTCCTTTAGCATGAGATGTGATATCCAAATCCTTCACATTCCAATCCTGAGACCCTTCCTATAGCATGAGATGTGATATCTCAATGCTTCTAATACCAAACCTGAGATCCTTCCTATAACATGAGATGTGATATCCAATTCCTTCCCATTCCAAACCTGAGACCCTTCCTATTGGATGAGATGTGATATCCAACTCCTTCCTATTCCAACCCTGACACCCTTCCTATAGCATGAGATGTGATGTCTCAATGCTTCTAATACCAAACCTGTATTCCTTCCTATAACATGAGATGTGATATCCAACTCCTTCCATTCCAATCCTGAGACCCGTCCTATAGCATGAGATGTGATATCTCAATGCTTATACCAAACCTGAGATCCTTCCTCTAACATGAAATGTGATATCCAACTCCTTCCCTTTCCAAACCTAAGAGCCTATCTATAGCATGAGATGTGATATCCAAGTCCTTCACATTCCAACCCTTAGACCCTTCCTACAGCATGCAATATGATATCTCAATGATTCTAATAACAAACCTGAGACCCGTCCTATAACATGAGATGGGATATCCAACTCCTTCCCATTCCAATCCTGAGACACTTCCGATAGCAGAGATGTGATATCTCAATGCTTATACCAAACCTGAGACCCTTCCTATAACATGAGATGTGATATCCAAATCCTTCTCGTTCCAAACCTGAGACCCTTCCTTTAGCATGAGATGTGATATCCAGCTCCTTCCCATTCCAATCCTGAGACACTTCCGATAGCATGAGATGTGATATCTCAATGCTTCTAATATCAAAACTGAGACCCTCCCTATAGCATGATATGTGATATCTAAGTCCTTCCCATTCCAATCCTGAGACCCTCCCTATAGCATGAGATGTGATATCTAACTCCTTCCCATTCCAATCCTGAGACCCTTCCTATAGCATGAGATATGATATCTCAATACTTCTAATACCAAACGTGAGATCCTTCCGATAACATGAGATGTGATATCCAAATCCTTCCCCTTCCAAACCTGAGACCCTCCCTTTAGCATGAAATGTGATATCCAACTCCTTCCTATTCCAATCCTGAGACTCTTCTGATAGCATGAGATGTGATATCTCAATGCTTCTAATACCAAACCTGAGATCCTTCCGATAGCATGAGATGTGATATCTCAATGCTTCTAATACCAAACCTGAGATCCTTCCTATAACATGAGATGTGATATCCAAATCCTTCCCCTTCCAAACCTGAGACCCTCCCTTTAGCATGAGATGTGATATCTAACTCCTTCCCATTCCATTCCTGAGACCCTTCTGATAGCATGAGATGTGATATCTCAATGCCTCTAATACCAAACCTGAGATCCTACCTCTAACATGAAATGAGATATCCAACTCTTTCCCCTTCCAAACCTGAGAGCCTTCCTATAGCATGAGATGTGATATCCAGGTCCTTCCCATTCCAATACTGAGACCCTTCCTATAGCTTGAGATGTGATATCCAACTCCTTCCCATTCCAATTCTGAGACCCTTCCTATAGCATGAGATGTGATATCTCAATGCTTATACCAAACCTGAGAGCCTACCTATAGCATGAGATGTGATATCCAAGTCCATCCCATTCCAATCCTTAGACCCTTCCTACAGCATGCGATGTGAATATCTCAATGATTCTAATACCAAACCAGAGACTCTTCCTATAACATGAGATGGGATATCCAACTCCTTCCCATTCCAATTCTGAGACCCTTCCTATACTATGAGACTTGATATCTCAAGGCTTCTAATACCAAACCTGAGACCCGTAATATAACATGAGATGTGATATCCAAATCCTTCCCCTTCCAAACCTTAGACCCTTCCTTTATCATGAGATGTGATATCCAACTCCTTCCCATTCCAATCCTGAGACCCTTCCGATATCATGAGATGTGATATCTCAAAGCTTCTAATATCAAACTTGAGACCCTCCCTATAGCATGAGATGTGATATCCAAGTCCTTCCCATTCCAATCCTGAGACCCTTCCTATAGCATGAGATGTGATATCTCAATGCTTCTAATACCAAACCTGAGACCGTTCCTATAACATGAGATGGGAATATCCAACTCCTTCCCATTCCAATCTTGAGACCCTTCCGATAGCAGAGATGTGATATCTCAATGCTTATACCACACCTGAGATCCTTCCTATAACATGAGATGTGATATCCAACTCCTTCCCATTCCAATCCTGAGACACTTCCTATAGCATGAGATGTGATATCTCACTGCTTATACCAAACCTGAGACCCTTCCCATAGCAGGAGATGTGATATCCAACTCCTTCCCATTCCAATCCTCAGACCCTTCCTATAGCATGAGATGTGATATCTCAATGCTTCTAATGTCAAACTTGAGACCCTACCTATAGCATGAGATGTGATATCCAAGTCCTTCCCATTCCAATCCTGAGACACTTCCTATAGCATGAGATGTGATATCTCAATGCTTCTAATACCAAACCTGAGACTCTTCCTATAACATGAGATGGGATATCCAACTCCTTCCAATTCCAATCCTGAGACCCTTTTGATAGCAGAGATGTGATATCTCAATGTTTATACCAAACCTGAGACCCTTCCTACGGCATGAGATGTCATATTCAACTCCTTCCCATTCCAATCCTGAGACCCTTCCTATAGCATGAGATTTGATATCCAACTCCTTCCCATTCCAATCCTGAGACCCTTCCTATAGCATGAGATGTGATGTCTCAATGCTTCTAATACCAAACCTGAGATCCTTCCTATAACATGAGATGTGATATCCAACTCCTTCCATTCCAATCCTGAGACCCTTCCTATAGCATGAGATGTGATATCTCAATGCTTATACCAAACCTGAGACCCTTCCTATAGCATGAGATGTGATATCCAACTCCTTCCCATTCCAATCCTGAGACCCTTCCTATAGCCTGAGATGTGATATCCAATTCCTTCCCATTCCAATCCTGAGACCCTTCCTATAGCATGAGATGTGATATCTCAATGCTTATACCAAACCTGAGAGCCTACCTATAATATGAGATGTGATATCCAAGTCCATCCCATTCCAATCCTTAGACCCTTCCTACAGCATGCGATGTGATATCTCAATGATTCTAATAACAAACCTGAGACCCGTCCTATAACATGAGATGTGATATCCAATTCCTTCCCATTCCAAACCTGAGACCCTTCCTATTGGATGAGATGTGATATCCAACTCCTTCCCATTCCAACCCTGAGACCCTTCCTATAGCATGAGATGTGATGTCTCAATGCTTCTAATACCAAACCTGAGATCCTTCCTATAACATGAGATGTGATATCCTACTCCTTCCATTCCAATCCTGAGACCCGTCCTATAGCATGAGATGTGATATCTCAATGCTTATACCAAACCTGAGACCCTTCCTATAGCATATGTCATATCCAACTGCTTCCCATTCCAATCCTGAGACCCTTCCTATAGCATAAGATGTGATATCTCAATGCTTCTAATACCAAACCTGAGATCCTTCCTCTAACATGAAATGTGATATCCAACTCCTTCCCTTTCCAAACCTAAGAGCCTATCTATAGCATGAGATGTGATATCCAAGTCCTTCACATTCCAACCCTTAGACCCTTCCTACAGCATGCAATATGATATCTCAATGATTCTAATAACAAACCTGAGACCCGTCCTATAACATGAGATGGGATATCCAACTCCTTCCCATTCCAATCCTGAGACACTTCCGATAGCAGAGATGTGATATCTCAATGCTTATACCAAACCTGAGACCCTTCCTATAACATGAGATGTGATATCCAAATCCTTCTCGTTCCAAACCTGAGACACTTCCTTTAGCATGAGATGTGATATCCAGCTCCTTCCCATTCCAATCCTGAGACACTTCCGATAGCATGAGATGTGATATCTCAATGCTTCTAATATCAAAACTGAGACCCTCCCTATAGCATGATATGTGATATCTAAGTCCTTCCCATTCCAATCCTGAGACCCTCCCTATAGCATGAGATGTGATATCCAACTCCTTCCCATTCCAATCCTGAGACCCTTCCTATAGCATGAGATATGATATCTCAATACTTCTAATACCAAACGTGAGATCCTTCCGATAACATGAGATGTGATATCCAAATCCTTCCCCTTCCAAACCTGAGACCCTCCCTTTAGCATGAAATGTGATATCCAACTCCTTCCTATTCCAATCCTGAGACTCTTCTGATAGCATGAGATGTGATATCTCAATGCTTCTAATACCAAACCTGAGATCCTTCCGATAGCATGAGATGTGATATCTCAATGCTTCTAATACCAAACCTGAGATCCTTCCTATAACATGAGATGTGATATCCAAATCCTTCCCCTTCCAAACCTGAGACCCCCCCTTTAGCATGAGATGTGATATCTAACACCTTCCCATTCCATTCCTGAGACCCTTCTGATAGCATGAGATGTGATATCTCAATGCCTCTAATACCAAACCTGAGATCATACCTCTAACATTAAATGAGATATCCAACTCTTTCCCCTTCCAAACCTGAGAGCCTTCCTATAGCATGAGATGTGATATCCAAGTCCTTCCCATTCCAATACTGAGACCCTTCCTATAGCTTGAGATGTGATATCCAACTCCTTCCCATTCCAATTCTGAGACCCTTCCTATAGCATGAGATGTGATATCTCAATGCTTATACCAAACCTGAGAGCCTACCTATAGCATGAGATGTGATATCCAAGTCCATCCCATTCCAATCCTTAGACCCTTCCTACAGCATGCGATGTGAATATCTCAATGATTCTAATACCAAACCAGAGACTCTTCCTATAACATGAGATGGGATATCCAACTCCTTCCCATTCCAATTATGAGACCCTTCCTATACTATGAGACTTGATATCTCAATGCTTCTAATACCAAACCTGAGACCCGTAATATAACATGAGATGTGATATCCAAATCCTTCCCCTTCCAAACCTTAGACCCTTCCTTTATCATGAGATGTGATATCCAACTCCTTCCCATTCCAATCCTGAGACCCTTCCGATATCATGAGATGTGATATCTCAAAGCTTTTAATATCAAACTTGAGACCCTCCCTATAGCATGAGATGTGATATCCAAGTCCTTCCCATTCCAATCCTGAGACCCTTCCTATAGCATGAGATGTGATATCTCAATGCTTCTAATACCAAACCTGAGACCCTTCCTATAAGATGAGATGGGAATATCCAACTCCTTCCCATTACAATCTTGAGACCCTTCCGATAGCAGAGATGTGATATCTCAATGCTTATACCACACCTGAGATCCTTCCTATAACATGAGATGTGATATCCAACTCCTTCCCATTCCAATCCTGAGACACTTCCTATAGCATGAGATGTGATATCTCACTGCTTATACCAAACCTGAGACCCTTCCCATAGCAGGAGATGTGATATCCAACTCCTTCCCATTCCAATCCTCAGACCCTTCCTATAGCATGAGATGTGATATCTCAATGCTTCTAATGTCAAACTTGAGACCCTACCTATAGCATGAGATGTGATATCCAAGTCCTTCCCATTCCAATCCTGAGACACTTCCTATAGCATGAGATGTGATATCTCAATGCTTCTAATACCAAACCTGAGACTCTTCCTATAACATGAGATGGGATATCCAACTCCTTCCAATTCCAATCCTGAGACCCTTTTGATAGCAGAGATGTGATATCTCAATGTTTATACCAAACCTGAGACCCTTCCTACGGCATGAGATGTCATATTCAACTCCTTCCCATTCCAATCCTGAGACCCTTCCTATAGCATGAGATGTGATGTCTCAATGCTTCTAATACCAAACCTGAGATCCTTCCTATAACATGAGATGTGATATCCAACTCCTTCCATTCCAATCCTGAGACCCTTCCTATAGCATGAGATGTGATATCTCAATGCTTATACCAAACCTGAGACCCTTCCTATAGCATGAGATGTGATATCCAACTCCTTCCCATTCCAATCCTGAGACCCTTCCTATAGCATGAGATGTGATATCTCAATGCCTCTAATACCAAACCTGAGATCCTTCCTCTAACATGAAATGTGATATCCAACTCCTTCACTTTCCAAATCTGAGAGCCTATCTATAGCATGAGATGTGATATCCAAGTCCTTCCCATTCCAATCCCTAGACCCTTCCTACAGCATGCAATATGATATCTCAATGATTCTAATAAAAAACCTGAGACCCGTCCTATAACATGAGATGGGATATCCAACTCCTTCCCATTCCAATCCTGAGACACGTCCGATAGCAGAGATGTGATATCTCAATGTTTATACCAAACCTGAGACCCTTCCTATAGCATGAGATGTGATATCTCAATGCTTCTAATACCAAACCTGAGACTCTTCCTATAACATGAGATGGGATATCCAACTCCTTCCAATTCCAATCCTGAGACCCTTTTGATAGCAGAGATGTGATATCTCAATGTTTATACCAAACCTGAGACCCTTCCTACGGCATGAGATGTCATATTCAACTCCTTCCCATTCCAATCCTGAGACCCTTCCTATAGCATGAGATGTGATGTCTCAATGCTTCTAATACCAAACCTGAGATCCTTCCTATAACATGAGATGTGATATCCAAATCCTTCCCCTTCCAAACCTTAGACCCTTCCTTTATCATGAGATGTGATATCCAACTCCTTCCCATTCCAATCTTGAGACCCTTCCGATATCATGAAATGTGATATCTCAATGCTTCTATCAAACTTGAGACCCTCCCTATAGCATGAGATGTGATATCCAAGTCCTTCCCATTCCAATCCTGAGACGCTTCCTATACCATGAGATGTGATGTCTCAATGCTTCTACCAAACCTGAGATCCTTCCTTTAACATGAGATGTGATATCCAACTCCTTCCATTCCAATCCTTAGACCCTTCCTACAGCATGCAATATGATATCTCAATGATTTTAATAAAAAACCTGAGACCCGTCCTATAACATGAGATGGGATATCCAACTCCTTCCCATTCCAATCCTGAGACACTTCCGATAGCAGAGATGTGATATCTCAATGTTTATACCAAACCCGAGACCCTTCCTATAACATGAGATGTGATATCCAACTCCTTCCCGTTCCAAACCTGAGACCCTTCCTTTAGCATGAGATGTGATATCCAGCTCCTTCCCATTCCAATTATGAGACCCTTCCTATACTATGAGACTTGATATCTCAATGCTTCTAATACCAAACCTGAGACCCGTAATATAACATGAGATGTGATATCCAAATCCTTCCCCTTCCAAACCTTAGACCCTTCCTTTATCATGAGATGTGATATCCAACTCCTTCCCATTCCAATCCTGAGACCCTTCCGATATCATGAGATGTGATATCTCAAAGCTTTTAATATCAAACTTGAGACCCTCCCTATAGCATGAGATGTGATATCCAAGTCCTTCCCATTCCAATCCTGAGACCCTTCCTATAGCATGAGATGTGATATCTCAATGCTTCTAATACCAAACCTGAGACCCTTCCTATAAGATGAGATGGGAATATCCAACTCCTTCCCATTACAATCTTGAGACCCTTCCGATAGCAGAGATGTGATATCTCAATGCTTATACCACACCTGAGATCCTTCCTATAACATGAGATGTGATATCCAACTCCTTCCATTCCAATCCTGAGACCCTTCCTATAGCATGAGATGTGATATCTCAATGCTTATACCAAACCTGAGACCCTTCCTATAGCATGAGATGTGATATCCAACTCCTTCCCATTCCAATCCTGAGACCCTTCCTATAGCATGAGATGTGATATCTCAATGCCTCTAATACCAAACCTGAGATCCTTCCTCTAACATGAAATGTGATATCCAACTCCTTCACTTTCCAAATCTGAGAGCCTATCTATAGCATGAGATGTGATATCCAAGTCCTTCCCATTCCAATCCCTAGACCCTTCCTACAGCATGCAATATGATATCTCAATGATTCTAATAAAAAACCTGAGACCCGTCCTATAACATGAGATGGGATATCCAACTCCTTCCCATTCCAATCCTGAGACACGTCCGATAGCAGAGATGTGATATCTCAATGTTTATACCAAACCTGAGACCCTTCCTATAGCATGAGATGTGATATCTCAATGCTTCTAATACCAAACCTGAGACTCTTCCTATAACATGAGATGGGATATCCAACTCCTTCCAATTCCAATCCTGAGACCCTTTTGATAGCAGAGATGTGATATCTCAATGTTTATACCAAACCTGAGACCCTTCCTACGGCATGAGATGTCATATTCAACTCCTTCCCATTCCAATCCTGAGACCCTTCCTATAGCATGAGATGTGATGTCTCAATGCTTCTAATACCAAACCTGAGATCCTTCCTATAACATGAGATGTGATATCCAAATCCTTCCCCTTCCAAACCTTAGACCCTTCCTTTATCATGAGATGTGATATCCAACTCCTTCCCATTCCAATCTTGAGACCCTTCCGATATCATGAAATGTGATATCTCAATGCTTCTATCAAACTTGAGACCCTCCCTATAGCATGAGATGTGATATCCAAGTCCTTCCCATTCCAATCCTGAGACCCTTCCTATACCATGAGATGTGATGTCTCAATGCTTCTACCAAACCTGAGATCCTTCCTTTAACATGAGATGTGATATCCAACTCCTTCCATTCCAATCCTTAGACCCTTCCTACAGCATGCAATATGATATCTCAATGATTTTAATAAAAAACCTGAGACCCGTCCTATAACATGAGATGGGATATCCAACTCCTTCCCATTCCAATCCTGAGACACTTCCGATAGCAGAGATGTGATATCTCAATGTTTATACCAAACCCGAGACCCTTCCTATAACATGAGATGTGATATCCAACTCCTTCCCGTTCCAAACCTGAGACCCTTCCTTTAGCATGAGATGTGATATCCAGCTCCTTCCCATTCCAATTATGAGACCCTTCCTATACTATGAGAGAGCAGGGAAGCGAGCATTTCAGCAGTATAAATTCAGCCTGTGAACAACACTTTTTGACCCTCCTTTGTATGGGAGAAGAGTGGTTCAAAAGACCAGGATTCGACTGAACAAACGCACGAACAGAGTACAAAATGGGAATCCACCAGAATTCGCATTTACCAAAACGCGAGAAAAGTACATTTTCGAGCTGTTTCTGCTCGTTTTTAGCACGTTTCAATACGTCTAGCGGGTTACAGCTATATGTTGAATAATGGGGTTATAAAGCATTCTGAACACTATCTTGTGGAGCTCATTGGAAGGCTGTAGGAAGAGGAGAGAAGGCAGGGAACACGCATCTAAACCAGAGAGCTGGGAAGCGAGTACATGCAACGCGGAACGGTGCAGGGAGCAGGGACAGAAAGGATGAACGCCTATGAGGAGGAGCAGCTGGTAGTCAGCCTGCTCTGGAGAGGAGAATGTGATCACCAGGGGCGTGCAGCCTGTGAAGTAGAAGGGACGATGAACACAGGGCGACTGCATTAACAGATGGCAAATACACGTTCCAAAACAGTCAGGAAAGCTGATAATGCCTTGAAGATTTCAGCCGTATACATTCAGCCTGTGAACAGCAGTAGACGTTGACCCCCCCTTGTATGGGAGAACAGTGGTTAAAAACTTCAGGATTCGACAACAAACGCACGGACAGTACATACATGGGAACCCATCAGAATTAGCATTTACAAAAACGCGAGGAAAGTACATTTTCTAGCTGTTTTTGCTAGTTTACAGCACGTTTCGATACGTCTAGCGGGTTACGGCTATATGTTGAATAATGGGTGTTATAGAGCATTCTGAGCACTGTGTATCTTTTGGAGCTCATTTTTTGATTTGAAGGCAGCGGGAAGAGGAGAGAAGGCAGGGAACACGCGTCTAAACCAGAGAGCTGGGAAGCGAGTACTTGCAACGCGAAAAGGGCAGAAAGGAAGAAGGCCTCTGAGAAGGAAAAGCGTCTAAACCAGAGAGCAGGAAAGCGAGTGTTTGCAACGCGAAACTGTGCAGGGAGCAGGGACAGAAAGGGAGAACTCCTCTGAGGAGGAATAGCTGGCAGTTAGCCTTCTTTGGAGATGAGAACTTGATCACCACGGGAGAGGATTGTTGAGAGGGTTACAGAGGGGGAGGTCTGAGATCAGAAAATCCCGAGTATTCCCTGCAGTGTGTAGGGCCAGCGACATGAAGAGTTGCAGATCTCGTAAAAGTCCAGGTCAGGAAGCATACAGGTTCATGTTGAATTCTCCAAGTAGGCGGAGTTGAGTGGTAGGAGGCAAGGATGGAGAAGTCCATCCACTGAGAGAGGAAGGGGGTAGGCAAATAGCCACGGTGAGCGAATGGCCAGGGGAGAATGCATGCAGACAAGGCATTCGTGACAGGAGTCGGCCTGCAAAGGAAATCAATTTACTACAGGAATCAAGGATAAGCATTGAGATATCACATCTCATGCTATAGGGTCTCAGGATTGGAATGGGAAGGACTTAGATATCACATATCATGCTATAGAGAGGGTCTCAGTTTTGATATTAGAAGCCTTGAGATATCACATCTCATGCTATCGGAAGTGTCTCAGGATTGGAATGGGAAGGAGTTGGATATCACATCTCATGTTATAAGAAGGGTCTCGGGTTTGGTATAAACATTGAGATATCACATCTCTGCTATCGGAAGTGTCTCAGGATTGGAATGGGAAGGAGTTGGATATCCCATCTCATGTTATAGGACGGGTCTCAGGTTTTTTATTAAAATCATTGAGATATCATATTGCATGCTGTAGGAAGGGTCTAAGGATTGGAATGGAAGGAGTTGGATATCACATCTCATGTTAAAGGAAGGATCTCAGGTTTGGTATTAGAAGCATTGAGACATCACATCTCATGCTATAGGAAGGGTCTCAGGATTGGAATGGGATGGAGTTGGATATCACATCTCATGCTATAGGAAGGGTCTCAGGATTGGAATGGGAAGGAGTTGGATATCACATCTCATGTTATAGGAAGGGTCTCAGGTTTGGTATAAACATTGAGATATCACATCTCTACCATCGGAAGTGTCTCAGGATTGGAATGGGAAGGAGTTGGATATCCCATCTCATGTTATAGGACGGGTCTCAGGTTTTTTATTAAAATCATTGAGATATCATATTGCATGCTGTAGGAAGGGTCTAAGGATTGGAATGGGAAGGAGTTGGATATTCCCATCTCATGTTATAGGAAGGGTCTCAGGTTTGGTATTAGAAGCATTGAGATATCACATCTCATGCTATAGGAAGGGTCTCAGGATTGGAATGGGAAGGACTTGGATATCACATCTCATGCTATAGGGAGGGTCTCAAGTTTGATAGAAGCATTGAGATATCACATTTCATGATATCGGAAGGGTCTCAAGATTGGAATGGGAAGGAGTTGGATATCACATCTCATGATAAAGGAACGGTCTAAGGTTTGGAAGGGGAAGGATTTGGACATCACATCTCATGTTATAGGACGGGTCTCAGGTTTGGTATTAGAAGCATTGAGATATCAAGTCTCATGGTATAGGAAGGGTCTCAGGATTAGAATGGGAAGGAGTTTGATATCACATCTCATGCCATAATATGGGTCTCAGGTTTGGTAGAAGCATTGGGATATCACATCTCATGCTATCGGAAGGGTATCGGGATTGGATTTGGAAGGAATTGGATATCCCTTCTCATGCTATAGGAAGGGTCTCAGGTTGGAATGGGAAGGAGTTGGATATCACATCTCATGTTATAGGAAGGGTCTCAGGATTGGAATGGGAAGGACTTGGATATCACATCTCATGCTATAGGAAGGCTCTCAGGTTTGCAAGGGGAAAGAGTTGGATATCACATTTCATGTTAGATGTAGGATCTCAGGTTTGGTATTAGAAGCATTGAGATATCACATATGCTATCAGAAGGATCTCAGGTTTGGTATAGAAGCATTGAGATATTATATCTTATGCTATCAGAAGGGTCTCAGGATTGGAATGGGATGGAGTTGGATATCACATCTCATGCTATAGGAAGGGTCTCAGGATTGGAATGGGAAGGAGTTGGATATCACATCTCATGTTATAGGAAAGGTCTCAGGTTTGGTATAAACATTGAGATATCACATCTCTACCATCGGAAGTGTCTCAGGATTGGAATGGGAAGGAGTTGGATATCCCATCTCATGTTATAGGACGGGTCTCAGGTTTTTTATTAAAATCATTGAGATATCATATTGCATGCTGTAGGAAGGGTCTAAGGATTGGAATGGGAAGGAGTTGGATATTCCCATCTCTTGTTATAGGAAGGGTCTCAGGTTTGGTATTAGAAGCATTGAGATATCACATCTCATGCTATAGGAAGGGTCTCAGGATTGGAATGGGAAGGACTTGGATATCACATCTCATGCTATAGGGAGGGTCTCAAGTTTGATAGAAGCATTGAGAATTCACATTTCATGATATCGGAAAGGGTCTCAAGATTGGAATGGGAAGGAGTTGGATATCACATCTCATGATAAAGGAAGGGTCTAAGGTTTGGAAGGGGAAGGATTTGGATATCACATCTCATGTTATAGGACGGGTCTCAGGTTTGGTATTAGAAGCATTGAGATATCAAGTCTCATGGTATAGGAAGGGTCTCAGGATTAGAATGGGAAGGAGTTTGATATCACATCTCATGCCATAATATGGGTCTCAGGTTTGGTAGAAGCATTGGGATATCACATCTCATGCTATCGGAAGGGTATCGGGATTGGATTTGGAAGGAGTTGGATATCCCATCTCATGCTATAGGAAGGGTCTCAGGTTGGAATGGGAAGGAGTTGGATATCACATCTCATGTTATAGGAATGGTCTCAGGATTGGAATGGGAAGGACTTGGATATCACATCTCATGCTATAGGAAGGCTCTCAGGTTTGCAAGGGGAAAGAGTTGGATATCACATTTCATGTTAGATGTAGGATCTCAGGTTTGGTATTAGAAGCATTGAGATATCACATATGCTATCAGAAGGATCTCAGGTTTGGTATAGAAGCATTGAGATATCATATCTTATGCTATCAGAAGGGTCTCAGGATTGGAATGGGATGGAGTTGGATATCACATCTCATGCTATAGGAAGGGTCTCAGGATTGGAATGGGAAGGAGTTGGATATCACATCTCATGTTATAGGAAAGGTCTCAGGTTTGGTATAAACATTGAGATATCACATCTCTACCATCGGAAGTGTCTCAGGATTGGAATGGGAAGGAGTTGGATATCCCATCTCATGTTATAGGACGGGTCTCAGGTTTTTTATTAAAATCATTGAGATATCATATTGCATGCTGTAGGAAGGGTCTAAGGATTGGAATGGGAAGGAGTTGGATATTCCCATCTCATGTTATAGGAAGGGTCTCAGGTTTGGTATTAGAAGCATTGAGATATCACATCTCATGCTATAGGAAGGGTCTCAGGATTGGAATGGGAAGGACTTGGATATCACATCTCATGCTATAGGGAGGGTCTCAAGTTTGATAGAAGCATTGAGATATAACATTTCATGATATCGGAAGGGTCTCAAGATTGGAATGGGAAGGAGTTGGATATCACATCTCATGATAAAGGAAGGGTCTAAGGTTTGGAAGGGGAAGGATTTGGATATCACATCTCATGTTATAGGACGGGTCTCAGGTTTGGTATTAGAAGCATTGAGATATCAAGTCTCATGGTATAGGAAGGGTCTCAGGATTAGAATGGGAAGGAGTTTGATATCACATCTCATGCCATAATATGGGTCTCAGGTTTGGTAGAAGCATTGGGATATCACATCTCATGCTATCGGAAGGGTATCGGGATTGGATTTGGAAGGAGTTGGATATCCCATCTCATGCTATAGGAAGGGTCTCAGGTTGGAATGGGAAGGAGTTGGATATCACATCTCATGTTATAGGAAGGGTCTCAGGATTGGAATGGGAAGGACTTGGATATCACATCTCATGCTATAGGAAGGCTCTCAGGTTTGCAAGGGGAAAGAGTTGGATATCACATTTCATGTTAGAGGTAGGATCTCAGGTTTGGTATTAGAAGCATTGAGATATCACATCTCATGCTATCAGAAGGATCTCAGGTTTGGTATAGAAGCATTGAGATATCATATCTTATGCTATCAGAAGGGTCTCAGGATTGGAATGGGAAGGAGTTGGATATCACATCTCATGCTAAAGGGAGGGTCTCAGGTTTGGAAGGGGAAGGATTTGGATATCACATCTCATGTTATAGGATGGATCTCAGGTTTGGTATTAGAAGTATTGAGATATCACATCTCATGTTATCGGAAGGATCTCAGGTTTGGTATTAGAAGTATTGAGATATCACATCTCATGCTATAGGAAGGGTCTCAGGATTGGAATGGGAAGGAGTTGGATATCACATCTCATGCTAAAGGAAGGGTCTCAGGTTTGGTAGAAGCATTGAGATATCACATCTCATGCTATAGGAAGGGTCTCAGGATTGGAATGGGAAGGACTTAGATATCACATATGCTATAGGGAGGGTCTCAGTTTTGATATTAGAAGCATTGAGATATCACATCTTATGCTATCAGAAGTGTCTCAGGATTGGAATGGGAAGGAGCTGGATATCACATCTCATGCTAAAGGAAGGGTCTCAGGTTTGGAACGGGAAGGAGTTGGATATCACATCTCATGTTATAGGAAGGGTCTCAGGTTTGGTATAAACATTGAGATATCACATCTCTGCTATCGGACGTGTCTCAGGATTGGAATGGGAAGGAGTTGGATATCCCATCTCATGTTATAGGACGGGTCTCAGGTTTTTTATTAGAATCATTGAGATATCATATTGCATGCTGTAGGAAGGGTCTAAGGATTGGAATGGGAAGGACTTGGATATCACATCTCATGCTATAGATAGGCTCTCAGGTTTGGAAAGTGAAGGAGTTGGATATCACATTTCATGTTAGAGGAAGGATCTCAGGTTTGGTATAAGCATTGAGATATCACATCTCATGCTATAGGAAGGGTCTCAGGATTGGAATGGAAGGAGTTGGATATCACATCTCATGTTATAGGAAGGATCTCAGGTTTGGTATTAGAAGCATTGAGACATCACATCTCATGCTATAGGAAGTGTCTCAGGATTGGAATGGGAAGGAGTTGAATATGACATCTCATGCCGTAGGAAGGGTCTCAGGTTTGGTATAAACATTGAGATATCACATCTCTGCTATCAAAAGGGTCTCAGGATTGGAATTGGAAGGAGTTGGATATCCCATCTCATGCTATAGGGAGGGTATCAAGTTTGATATTAGAAGCTTTGAGATATCACATCTCATGATATCGGAAGGGTCTCAGGATTGGAATGGGAAGGAGTTGGATATCACATCTCATGATAAAGGAAGGGTCTAAGGTTTGGAAGGGGAAGGATTTGGATATCACATCTCATGTTATATTACGGGTCTCAGGTTTGGTATTAGAAGCATTGAGAAATCAAGTCTCATAGTATAGGAAGGGTCTCAGAATTGGAATGGGAAGGAGTTGGATATCCCATGCCATGTTATAGGAAGAGTCTCTGGTTTGGTATTAGAATCATTGAGATATTCACATCGCATGCTGTAGGAAGGGTCTAAGGATTGGAATGGGATGGACTTGGATATCACATCTCATGCTATAGGTAGGCTCTCAGGTTTGGTATAAGCATTGAGATATCACATCTCATGCTATAGGAAGGGTCTCAGAATTGGAATGGGAAGGAGTTGGATATCACATCTCAAGCTATAGGAAGGGTCTCAGTATTGGAATGGGAAGGACTTGGATATCACATCTCATGCTATAGGAAGGCTCTCAGGTTTGGAAGGGGAAAGAGTTGGATATCTCATTTCATGTTAGAGGTAGGATCTCAGGTTTGGTATTAGAAGCATTGAGATATCACATCTCATGCTATCAGAAGGGTCTCAGGAATGGAATGGGAAGGAGTTAGATATCACATCTCATGCTAAAGGGAGGGTCTCAGGTTTGGAAGGGGAAGGATTTGGATATCACATCTCATGTTATAGGAAGGATCTCAGGTTTGGTATTAGAAGCATTGAGATATCACATCTCATGCTATCGGAAGGATCTCAGGTTTGGTATTAGAAGCATTGAGATATCGCATCTCATGCATCAGAAGAGTCTCAGGATTGGAATAGGAAGGAGTTGGATATCACATTTCATGCTAAAGGGAGGGTCTCAGGTTTGGAAGGGGAAGGATTTGGATATCACATCTCATGTTATCGGAAGGATCTCACGTTTGGTATTAGAAGTATTGAGATATCATATCTCATGCTATAGGAAGGGTCTCAGGATTGGAATGGGAAGGAGTTGGATATCACATCTCATGCTATAGGGAGGGTCTCAGGATTGGAATGGGAAGGACTTAGATATCACATATCATGCTATAGGGAGGGTCTCAGTTTTGATATTAGAAGCATTGAGATATCACATCTCATGCTATCGGAAGTGTCTCAGGATTGGAATGGGAAGGAGCTGGATATCACATCTCATGCTAAAGGAAGGGTCTCAGGTTTGGAACGAGAAGGATTTGGATATCACATCTCATGTTATAGGAAGGGTCTCAGGTTTGGTATAAGCATTGAGATATCACATCTCTGCTATCGGAAGTGTCTCAGGATTGGAATGGGAAGGAGTTGGATATCCCATCTCATGTTATAGGACGGGTCTCAGGTTTGTTATTAGAATCATTGAGATATCATATTGCATGCTGTAGGAAGGGTCTAAAGGTTGGAATGTGATGGACTTGGATATCACATCTCATGCTATAGATAGGCTCTTAGGTTTGGAAAGGGAAGGAGTTGGATATCACATTTCATGTTAGAGGAAGGATCTCAGGTTTGGTATTAGAAGCATTGAGATATCACATCTCATGCTATAGGAAGGGTCTCAGGTTTGGTATAAGCATTGAGATATCACATCTCATGCTATAGGACGGGTCTCAGGATTGGAATGGAAGGAGTTGGATATCACATCTCATGTTATAGGAAGGATCTCAGGTTTGGTATTAGAAGCATTGAGACATCACATCTCATGCTATAGGAAGGGTGTCAGGGTTGGAATAGGAAGGAGTTGGATATCACATCTCATCCAATAGGAAGGGTCTCAGGTTTGGAATGGGAAGGAATTGGATATCACATCTCATGTTATAGGAAGGATCTCAGGTTTGGTATTAGAAGCATTGAGATATCACATCTCATGCTATAGGAAGGGTATCAGGATTGGAATGTGAAGGATTTGGATATCACATCTCATGCTAAAGGAAGGGTCTCAGGTTTGGTAGAAGCATTGAGATATCACGTCGCTGCTATCGGAAGGGTCTCAGGATTGGATTGGGAAGGAGTTGGATATCCCTTCTCATGCTATAGGAAGGGTCTCAGGATTTGAATGGCAAGGAGTTGGATATCACATCTCATGCCATAGGAAGGGTCCCAGGTTTGGTATAAGCATTGAGATATCACATCTCTGCTATCGGAAGGGTCTCAGGATTGGATTGGAAAGGAGTTGGATATCCCTTCTCATGCTATAGGAAGTTTCTCAGGTTGGAATGGGAAGGAGTTGGATATCACATCTCATGTTATAGGAAGGGTCTCAGGATTGGAATGGGAAGGATTTGGATATCACATCTCTTGCTATAGGAAGGGTCTCAGGATTGGAATGGGTAGGAGTTGGATATTACTTTCTTGCTATAGGAAGGGTCTCATGTTTGGAATGGGAAGGAGTTGGATATCACATATGCTATAGTTAGTGTCTCAGGTTTGGAACGGGAAGGAGTTGGATATCACATCTCATGTTATAGGAAGGGTCTCAGGTTTGGTATAAGCATTGAGATATCACATCTCTGCTATCGGAAGCGGCTCAGGATTGGAATGGGAAGGAGTTGGATATCCCATCTCATGTTATAGGAAGAGTCTCTGGTTTGGTATTAGAATCATTGAGATATCACATCGCATGCTGTAGGAAGGGTCTAAGGATTGGAATGGGATGGACTTGGATATCACATCTCATGTTATAGGTAGGCTCTCAGGTTTGGTATAAGCATTGAGATATCACATCTCATGCTATAGGAAGGGTCTCAGGATTGGAATGGGAAGGAATTGGATATCACATCTCAGGCTATAGGAAGGGTCTCAGGATTGGAATGGGAAGGAGTTGGATATCACATCTCATGCTATAGGAAGGGTCTCAGGTTTGGTATAAGCATTGAGATATCACATCTCATGCTATAGGAAGGGTCTCAGGATTGGAATGGATGGAGTTGGATATCACATCTCATGTTATAGGAAGGATCTCAGGTTTGGTATTAGAAGCATTGAGACATCACATCTCATGCTATAGGAAGGGTCTCAGGATTGGAATGGGAAGGAGTTGGATATCAAATCTCATGCTATAGGAAGGGTCTCAGGATTGGAATGGGAAGGAGTTGAATATGACATCTCATGCCGTAGGAAGGGTCTCAGGTTTGGTATAAACATTGAGATATCACATCTCTGCTATCAAAAGGGTCTCAGGATTGGAATTGGAAGGAGTTGGATATCCCATCTCATGTTATAGGAAGAGTCTCAGGTTTGGTATTAGAAGCATTGAGATATCACATCTCATGCTATAGGAAGTGTCTCAGGATTGGAATGGGAAGGACTTGGATATCACATCTCATGCTATAGGTAGGGTCTCAAGTTTGACATTAGAAGCATTGAGATATCACATCTCATGCTATAGGAAGGGTCTGAGGATTGGGATGGGAAGGAGTTGGATATCACATCTCCTGCTATGGGAAGGGTCTCAGGTTTGGTATAAGCAGTGAGATATCACATCTCATGCTATAGGAAGTGTCTCAGGATTGGAATGGGAAGGAGTTGGATATCACATCTCATGTTATAGGAAGGATCTCAGGTGTGGTATAAGCATTGAGATATCACATCTCTGCTATCGGAAGGGTCTCAAGATTGGAATGGGAAGGAGTTGGATATTCCCATCTCATGTTATAGGAAGGGTCTCAGGTTTGGTATTAGAAGCATTGAGATATCACATCTCATGCTATAGGAAGGGTCTCAGGATTGGAATGGGAAGGACTTGGATATCACATCTCATGCTATAGGGAGGGTCTCAAGTTTGATATTAGAAGCTTTGAGATATCACATCTCATGATATCGGAAGGGTCTCAGGATTGGAATGGGAAGGAGTTGGATATCACATCTCATGATAAAGGATGGGTCTAAGGTTTGGAAGGGGAAGGATTTGGATATCACATCTCATGTTATATTACGGGTCTCAGGTTTGGTATTAGAAGCATTGAGATATCAAGTCTCATAGTATAGGAAGGGTCTCAGAATTGGAATGGGAAGGAGTTGGATATCCCATATGTTATAGGAAGAGTCTCTGGTTTGGTATTAGAATCATTGAGATATTCACATCGCATGCTGTAGGAAGGGTCTAAGGATTGGAATGGGATGGACTTGGATATCACATCTCATGCTATAGGTAGGCTCTCAGGTTTGGTATAAGCATTGAGATATCACATCTCATGCTATAGGAAGGGTCTCAGAATTGGAATGGGAAGGAGTTGGATATCACATCTCAAGCTATAGGAAGGGTCTCAGTATTGGAATGGGAAGGACTTGGATATCACATCTCATGCTATAGGAAGGCTCTCAGGTTTGGAAGGGGAAAGAGTTGGATATCTCATTTCATGTTAGAGGTAGGATCTCAGGTTTGGTATTAGAGGCATTGAGATATCACATCTCATGCTATCAGAAGGGTCTCAGGAATGGAATGGGAAGGAGTTAGATATCACATCTCATGCTAAAGGGAGGGTCTCAGGTTTGGAAGGGGAAGGATTTGGATATCACATCTCATGTTATAGGAAGGATCTCAGGTTTGGTATTAGAAGCATTGAGATATCACATCTCGCTATCGGAAGGATCTCAGGTTTGGTATTAGAAGCATTGAGATATCACATCTCATGCTATCAGAAGAGTCTCAGGATTGGAATAGGAAGGAGTTGGATATCACATTTCATGCTAAAGGGAGGGTCTCAGGTTTGGAAGGGGAAGGATTTGGATATCACATCTCATGTTATCGGAAGGATCTCACGTTTGGTATTAGAAGTATTGAGATATCATATCTCATGCTATAGGAAGGGTCTCAGGATTGGAATGGGAAGGAGTTGGATATCACATCTCATGATATAGGGAGGGTCTCAGGATTGGAATGGGAAGGACTTAGATATCACATATCATGCTATAGGGAGGGTCTCAGTTTTGATATTAGAAGCATTGAGATATCACATCTCATGCTATCGGAAGTGTCTCAGGATTGGAATGGGAAGGAGCTGGATATCACATCTCATGCTAAAGGAAGGGTCTCAGGTTTGGAACGAGAAGGATTTGGATATCACATCTCATGTTATAGGAAGGGTCTCAGGTTTGGTATAAGCATTGAGATATCACATCTCTGCTATCGGAAGTGTTTCAGGATTGGAATGGGAAGGAGTTGGATATCCCATCTCATGTTATAGGACGGGTCTCAGGTTTGTTATTAGAATCATTGAGATATCATATTGCATGCTGTAGGAAGGGTCTAAGGGTTGGAATGTGAAGGACTTGGATATCACATCTCATGCTATAGATAGGCTCTTAGGTTTGGTATTAGAAGCATTGAGATATCACATCTCATGCTATAGGAAGGGTCTCAGGATTGGAATGGGAAGCAGTTGGATATCACATCTCATGCTATAGGAAGGGTCTCAGGTTTGGTATAAGCATTGAGATATCACATCTCATGCTATAGGACGGGTCTCAGGATTGGAATGGAAGGAGTTGGATATCACATCTCATGTTATAGGAAGGATCTCAGGTTTGGTATTAGAAGCATTGAGACATCACATCTCATGCTATAGGAAGGGTCTCAGGGTTGGAATGGGAAGGAGTTGGATATCACATCTCATCCAATAGGAAGGGTCTCAGGTTTGGAATGGGAAGGAATTGGATATCACATCTCATGTTATAGGAAGGATCTCAGGTTTGGTAGAAGCATTGAGATATCACGTCGCTGCTATCGGAAGGGTCTCAGGATTGGATTGGGAAGGAGTTGGATATCCCTTCTCATGCTATAGGAAGGGTCTCAGGATTTGAATGGCAAGGAGTTGGATATCACATCTCATGCCATAGGAAGGGTCTCAGGTTTGGATTGGGAAGGAGTTGGATATCCCTTCTCATGCTATAGGAAGTGTCTCAGGTTGGAATGGGAAGAAGTTGGATATCACATCTCATGTTATAGGAAGGGTCTCAGGATTGGAATGGGAAGGATTTGGATATCACATCTCTTGCTATAGGAAGGGTCTCAGGATTGGAATGGGTAGGAGTTGGATATTACTTTCTTGCTATAGGAAGGGTCTCATGTTTGGAATGGGAAGGAGTTGGATATCACATATGCTATAGTTAGTGTCTCAGGTTTGGAACGGGAAGGAGTTGGATATCACATCTCATGTTATAGGAAGGGTCTCAGGATTGGAATGGGAAGGATTTGGATATCACATCTCAGGCTATAGGAAGGGTCTCAGGATTGGAATGGGAAGGAGTTGGATATCACATCTCATGCTATAGGAAGGGTCTCAGGTTTGGTATAAGCATTGATATATCACATCTCATGCTATAGGAAGGATCTCAGGATTGGAATGGAAGGAGTTGGATATCACATCTCATGTTATAGGAAGGATCTCAGGTTTGGTATTAGAAGCATTGAGACATCACAACTCATGCTATAGGAAGGGTCTCAGGATTGGAATGGGAAGGAGTTGGATATCAAATCTCATGCTATAGGAAGGGTCTCAGGATTGGAATGGGAAGGAGTTGAATATGACATCTCATGCCGTAGGAAGGGTCTCAGGTTTGGTATAAACATTGAGATATCACATCTCTGCTATCAAAAGGGTCTCAGGATTGGAATTGGAAGGAGTTGGATATCCCATCTCATGTTATAGGAAGAGTCTCAGGTTTGGTATTAGAAGCATTGAGATATCACATCTCATGCTATAGGAAGTGTCTCAGGATTGGAATGGGAAGGACTTGGATATCACATCTCATGCTATATGTAGGGTCTCAAGTTTGACATTAGAAGCATTGAGATATCAAATCTCATGCTATAGGAAGGGTCTGAGGATTGGAATGGGAAGGAGTTGGATATCACATCTCCTGCTATGGGAAGGGTCTCAGGTTTGGTATAAGCAGTGAGATATCACATCTCATGCTATAGGAAGTGTCTCAGGATTGGAATGGGAAGGAGTTGGATATCACATCTCATGTTATAGGAAGGATCTCAGGTGTGGTATAAGCATTGAGATATCACATCTCTGCTATCGGAAGGGTCTCAAGATTGGAATGGGAAGGAGTTGGATATTCCCATCTCATGTTATAGGAAGGGTCTCAGGTTTGGTATTAGAAGCATTGAGATATCACATCTCATGCTATAGGAAGGGTCTCAGGATTGGAATGGGAAGGACTTGGATATCACATCTCATGCTATAGGGAGGGTCTCAAGTTTGATATTAGAAGCTTTGAGATATCACATCTCATGATATCGGAAGGGTCTCAGGATTGGAATGGGAAGGAGTTGGATATCACATCTCATGATAAAGGAAGGGTCTAAGGTTTGGAAGGGGAAGGATTTGGATATCACATCTCATGTTATATTATGGGTCTCAGGTTTGGTATTAGAAGCATTGAGATATCAAGTCTCATAGTATAGGAAGGGTCTCAGAATTGGAATGGGAAGGAGTTGGACATCCCATCTCATTTTATAGGAAGAGTCTCTGGTTTGGTATTAGAATCATTGAGATATTCACATCGCATGCTGTAGGAAGGGTCTAAGGATTGGAATGGGATGGACTTGGATATCACATCTCATGCTATAGGTAGGCTCTCAGGTTTGGTATAAGCATTGAGATATCACATCTCATGCTATAGGAAGGGTCTCAGAATTGGAATGGGAAGGAGTTGGATATCACATCTCAAGCTATAGGAAGGGTCTCAGTATTGGAATGGGAAGGACTTGGATATCACATCTCATGCTATAGGAAGGCTCTCAGGTTTGGAAGGGGAAAGAGTTGGATATCTCATTTCATGTTAGAGGTAGGATCTCAGGTTTGGTATTAGAGGCATTGAGATATCACATCTCATGCTATCAGAAGGATCTCAGGTTTGGTATTAGAAGCATTGAGATATCACATCTCATGCTATCAGAAGAGTCTCAGGATTGGAATAGGAAGGAGTTGGATATCACATTTCATGCTAAAGGGAGGGTCTCAGGTTTGGAAGGGGAAGGATTTGGATATCATATCTCATGTTATCGGAAGGATCTCACGTTTGGTATTAGAAGTATTGAGATATCATATCTCATGCTATAGGAAGGGTCTCAGGATTGGAATGGGAAGGAGTTGGATATCACATCTCATGCTATAGGGAGGGTCTCAGGATTGGAATGGGAAGGACTTAGATATCACATATCATGCTATAGGGAGGGTCTCAGTTTTGATATTAGAAGCATTGAGATATCACATCTCATGCTATCGGAAGTGTCTCAGGATTGGAATGGGAAGGAGCTGGATATCACATCTCATGCTAAAGGAAGGGTCTCAGGTTTGGAACGAGAAGGATTTGGATATCACATCTCATGTTATAGGAAGGGTCTCAGGTTTGGTATAAGCATTGAGATATCACATCTCTGCTATCGGAAGTGTCTCAGGATTGGAATGGGAAGGAGTTGGATATCCCATCTCATGTTATAGGACGGGTCTCAGGTTTGTTATTAGAATCATTGAGATATCATATTGCATGCTGTAGGAAGGGTCTAAGGGTTGGAATGTGAAGGACTTGGATATCACATCTCATGCTATAGATAGGCTCTTAGGTTTGGAAAGGGAAGGTGTTGGATATCACATTTCATGTTAGAGTAAGGATCTCAGGTTTGGTATTAGAAGCATTGAGATATCACATCTCATGCTATAGGAAGGGTCTCAGGTTTGGTATAAGCATTGAGATATCACATCTCATGCTATAGGACGGGTCTCAGGATTGGAATGGAAGGAGTTGGATATCACATCTCATGTTATAGGAAGGATCTCAGGTTTGGTATTAGAAGCATTGAGACATCACATCTCATGCTATAGGAAGGGTCTCAGGGTTGGAATGGGAAGGAGTTGGATATCACATCTCATCCAATAGGAAGGGTCTCAGGTTTGGAATGGGAAGGAATTGGATATCACATCTCATGTTATAGGAAGGATCTCAGGTTTGGTAGAAGCATTGAGATATCACGTCGCTGCTATCGGAAGGGTCTCAGGATTGGATTGGGAAGGAGTTGGATATCCCTTCTCATGCTATAGGAAGGGTCTCAGGATTTGAATGGCAAGGAGTTGGATATCACATCTCATGCCATAGGAAGGGTCTCAGGTTTGGATTGGGAAGGAGTTGGATATCCCTTCTCATGCTATAGGAAGTGTCTCAGGTTGGAATGGGAAGAAGTTGGATATCACATCTCATGTTATAGGAAGGGTCTCAGGATTGGAATGGGAAGGATTTGGATATCACATCTCTTGCTATAGGAAGGGTCTCAGGATTGGAATGGGTAGGAGTTGGATATTACTTTCTTGCTATAGGAAGGGTCTCATGTTTGGAATGGGAAGGAGTTGGATATCACATATGCTATAGTTAGTGTCTCAGGTTTGGAACGGGAAGGAGTTGGATATCACATCTCATGTTATAGGAAGGGTCTCAGGTTTGGTATAAGCATTGAGATATCACATCTCTGCTATCGGAAGCGGCTCAGGATTGGAATGGGAAGGAGTTGGATATCCCATCTCATGTTATAGGAAGAGTCTCTGGTTTGGTATTAGAATAATTGAGATATCACATCGCATGCTGTAGGAAGGGTCTAAGGATTGGAATGGGATGGACTTGGATATCACATCTCATGTTATAGGTAGGCTCTCAGGTTTGGTATAAGCATTGAGATATCACATCTCATGCTATAGGAAGGGTCTCAGGATTGGAATGGGAAGGAATTGGATATCACATCTCAGGCTATAGGAAGGGTCTCAGGATTGGAATGGGAAGGAGTTGGATATCACATCTCATGCTATAGGAAGGGTCTCAGGTTTGGTATAAGCATTGATATATCACATCTCATGCTATAGGAAGGATCTCAGGATTGGAATGGAAGGAGTTGGATATCACATCTCATGTTATAGGAAGGATCTCAGGTTTGGTATTAGAAGCATTGAGACATCACAACTCATGCTATAGGAAGGGTCTCAGGATTGGAATGGGAAGGAGTTGGATATCAAATCTCATGCTATAGGAAGGGTCTCAGGATTGGAATGGGAAGGAGTTGAATATGACATCTCATGCCGTAGGAAGGGTCTCAGGTTTGGTATAAACATTGAGATATCACATCTCTGCTATCAAAAGGGTCTCAGGATTGGAATTGGAAGGAGTTGGATATCCCATCTCATGTTATAGGAAGAGTCTCAGGTTTGGTATTAGAAGCATTGAGATATCACATCTCATGCTATAGGAAGTGTCTCAGGATTGGAATGGGAAGGACTTGGATATCACATCTCATGCTATATGTAGGGTCTCAAGTTTGACATTAGAAGCATTGAGATATCACATCTCATGCTATAGGAAGGGTCTGAGGATTGGAATGGGAAGGAGTTGGATATCACATCTCCTGCTATGGGAAGGGTCTCAGGTTTGGTATAAGCAGTGAGATATCACATCTCATGCTATAGGAAGTGTCTCAGGATTGGAATGGGAAGGAGTTGGATATCACATCTCATGTTATAGGAAGGATCTCAGGTGTGGTATAAGCATTGAGATATCACATCTCTGCTATCGGAAGGGTCTCAAGATTGGAATGGGAAGGAGTTGGATATTCCCATCTCATGTTATAGGAAGGGTCTCAGGTTTGGTATTAGAAGCATTGAGATATCACATCTCATGCTATAGGAAGGGTCTCAGGATTGGAATGGGAAGGACTTGGATATCACATCTCATGCTATAGGGAGGGTCTCAAGTTTGATATTAGAAGCTTTGAGATATCACATCTCATGATATCGGAAGGGTCTCAGGATTGGAATGGGAAGGAGTTGGATATCACATCTCATGATAAAGGAAGGGTCTAAGGTTTGGAAGGGGAAGGATTTGGATATCACATCTCATGTTATATTATGGGTCTCAGGTTTGGTATTAGAAGCATTGAGATATCAAGTCTCATAGTATAGGAAGGGTCTCAGAATTGGAATGGGAAGGAGTTGGATATCCCATCTCATGTTATAGGAAGAGTCTCTGGTTTGGTATTAGAATCATTGAGATATTCACATCGCATGCTGTAGGAAGGGTCTAAGGATTGGAATGGGATGGACTTGGATATCACATCTCATGCTATAGGTAGGCTCTCAGGTTTGGTATAAGCATTGAGATATCACATCTCATGCTATAGGAAGGGTCTCAGAATTGGAATGGGAAGGAGTTGGATATCACATCTCAAGCTATAGGAAGGGTCTCAGTATTGGAATGGGAAGGACTTGGATATCACATCTCATGCTATAGGAAGGCTCTCAGGTTTGGAAGGGGAAAGAGTTGGATATCTCATTTCATGTTAGAGGTAGGATCTCAGGTTTGGTATTAGAGGCATTGAGATATCACATCTCATGCTATCAGAAGGATCTCAGGTTTGGTATTAGAAGCATTGAGATATCACATCTCATGCTATCAGAAGAGTCTCAGGATTGGAATAGGAAGGAGTTGGATATCACATTTCATGCTAAAGGGAGGGTCTCAGGTTTGGAAGGGGAAGGATTTGGATATCATATCTCATGTTATCGGAAGGATCTCACGTTTGGTATTAGAAGTATTGAGATATCATATCTCATGCTATAGGAAGGGTCTCAGGATTGGAATGGGAAGGAGTTGGATATCACATCTCATGCTATAGGGAGGGTCTCAGGATTGGAATGGGAAGGACTTAGATATCACATATCATGCTATAGGGAGGGTCTCAGTTTTGATATTAGAAGCATTGAGATATCACATCTCATGCTATCGGAAGTGTCTCAGGATTGGAATGGGAAGGAGCTGGATATCACATCTCATGCTAAAGGAAGGGTCTCAGGTTTGGAACGAGAAGGATTTGGATATCACATCTCATGTTATAGGAAGGGTCTCAGGTTTGGTATAAGCATTGAGATATCACATCTCTGCTATCGGAAGTGTCTCAGGATTGGAATGGGAAGGAGTTGGATATCCCATCTCATGTTATAGGACGGGTCTCAGGTTTGTTATTAGAATCATTGAGATATCATATTGCATGCTGTAGGAAGGGTCTAAGGGTTGGAATGTGAAGGACTTGGATATCACATCTCATGCTATAGATAGGCTCTTAGGTTTGGAAAGGGAAGGTGTTGGATATCACATTTCATGTTAGAGGAAGGATCTCAGGTTTGGTATTAGAAGCATTGAGATATCACATCTCATGCTATAGGAAGGGTCTCAGGATTGGAATGGGAAGCAGTTGGATATGACATCTCATGCTATAGGAAGGGTCTCAGGTTTGGTATAAGCATTGAGATATCACATCTCATGCTATAGGACGGGTCTCAGGATTGGAATGGAAGGAGTTGGATACCAAATCTCATGTTATAGGAAGGATCTCAGGTTTGTTATTAGAAGCATTGAGACATCACATCTCATGCTATAGGAAGGGTCTCAGGGTTGGAATGGGAAGGAGTTGGTTATCACATCTCATCCAATAGGAAGGGTCTCAGGTTTGGAATGGGAAGGAATTGGATATCACATCTCATGTTATAGGAAGGATCTCAGGTTTGGTATTAGAAGCATTGAGATATCACATCTCATGCTATAGGAAGGGTCTCAGGATTGGAATGTGAAGGATTTGGATATCACATCTCATGCTAAAGGAAGGGTCTCAGGTTTGGTAGAAGCATTGAGATATCACGTCGCTGCTATCGGAAGGGTCTCAGGATTGGATTGGGAAGGAGTTGGATATCCCTTCTCATGCTATAGGAAGGGTCTCAGGATTTGAATGGCAAGGAGTTGGATATCACATCTCATGCCATAGGAAGGGTCTCAGGTTTGGTATAAGCATTGAGATATCACATCTCTGCTATCGGAAGGGTCTCAGGATTGGATTGGGAAGGAGTTGGATATCCCTTCTCATGCTATAGGAAGTGTCTCAGGTTGGAATGGGAAGGAGTTGGATATCACATCTCATGTTATAGGAAGGGTCTCAGGATTGGAATGGGAAGGATTTGGATATCACATCTCTTGCTATAGGAAGGGTCTCAGGATTGGAATGGGTAGGAGTTGGATATTATTTTCTTGCTATAGGAAGGGTCTCATGTTTGGAATGGGAAGGAGTTGGATATCACATATGCTATAGTTAGTGTCTCAGGTTTGGAACAGGAAGGAGTTGGATATCACATCTCATGTTATAGGAAGGGTCTCAGGTTTGGTATAAGCATTGAGATATCACATCTCTGCTATCAGAAGCGGCTCAGGATTGGAATGGGAAGGAGTTGGATATCCCATCTCATGTTATAGGAAGAGTCTCTGGTTTGGTATTAGAATCATTGAGATATCACATCGCATGCTGTAGGAAGGGTCTAAGGATTGGAATGGGATGCGCTTGGATATCACATCTCATGTTATAGGTAGGCTCTCAGGTTTGGTATAAGCATTGAGATATCACATCTCATGCTATAGGAAGGGTCTCAGGATTGGAATGGGAAGGAATTGGATATCACATCTCAGGCTATAGGAAGGGTCTCAGGATTGGAATGGGAAGGAGTTGGATATCACATCTCATGCTATAGGAAGGGTCTCAGGTTTGGTATAAGCATTGAGATATCACATCTCATGCTATAGGAAGGGTCTCAGGATTGGAATGGAAGGAGTTGGATATCACATCTCATGTTATAGGAAGGATCTCAGGTTTGGTATTAGAAGCATTGAGACATCACATCTCATGCTATAGGAAGGGTCTCAGGATTGGAATGGGAAGGAGTTGGATATCAAATCTCATGCTATAGGAAGGGTCTCAGGATTGGAATGGGAAGGAGTTGAATATGACATCTCATGCCGTAGGAAGGGTCTCAGGTTTGGTATAAACATTGAGATATCACATCTCTGCTATCAAAAGGGTCTCAGGATTGGAATTGGAAGGAGTTGGATATCCCATCTCATGTTATAGGAAGAGTCTCAGGTTTGGTATTAGAAGCATTGAGATATCACATCTCATGCTATAGGAAGTGTCTCAGGATTGGAATGGGAAGGACTTGGATATCACATCTCATCCTATAGGTAGGGTCTCAAGTTTGACATTAGAAGCATTGAGATATCACATCTCATGCTATAGGAAGGGTCTGAGGATTGGAATGGCAAGGAGTTGGATATCACATCTCCTGCTATGGGAAGGGTCTCAGGTTTGGTATAAGCAGTGAGATATCACATCTCATGCTATAGGAAGTGTCTCAGGATTGGAATGGGAAGGAGTTGGATATCACATCTCATGTTATAGGAAGGATCTCAGGTGTGGTATAAGCATTGAGATATCACATCTCTGCTATCGGAAGGGTCTCAAGATTGGAATGGGAAGGAGTTGGATATTCCCATCTCATGTTATAGGAAGGGTCTCAGGTTTGGTATTAGAAGCATTGAGATATCACATCTCATGCTATAGGAAGGGTCTCAGGATTGGAATGGGAAGGACTTGGTTATCACATCTCATGCTATAGGGAGGGTCTCAAGTTTGATATTAGAAGCTTTGAGATATCACATCTCATGATATCGGAAGGGTCTCAGGATTGGAATGGGAAGGAGTTGGATATCACATCTCATGATAAAGGACGGGTCTAAGGTTTGGAAGGGGAAGGATTTGGATATCACATCTCATGTTATATTACGGGTCTCAGGTTTGGTATTAGAAGCATTGAGATATCAAGTCTCATAGTATAGGAAGGGTCTCAGAATTGGAATGGGAAGGAGTTGGATATCCCATCTCATGTTATAGGAAGAGTCTCTGGTTTGGTATTAGAATCATTGAGATATTCACATCGCATGCTGTAGGAAGGGTCTCAGAATTGGAATGGGAAGGAGTTGGATATCACATCTCAAGCTATAGGAAGGGTCTCAGTATTGGAATGGGAAGGACTTGGATATCACATCTCATGCTATAGGAAGGCTCTCAGGTTTGGAAGGGGAAAGAGTTGGATATCTCATTTCATGTTAGAGGTAGGATCTCAGGTTTGGTATTAGAGGCATTGAGATATCACATCTCATGCTATCAGAAGGGTCTCAGGAATGCAATGGGAAGGAGTTAGATATCACATCTCATGCTAAAGGGAGGGTCTCAGGTTTGGAAGGGGAAGGATTTGGATATCACATCTCATGTTATAGGAAGGATCTCAGGTTTGGTATTAGAAGCATTGAGATATCACATCTCATGCTATCGGAAGGATCTCAGGTTTGGTATTAGAAGCATTGAGATATCACATCTCATGCTATCAGAAGAGTCTCAGGATTGGAATAGGAAGGAGTTGGATATCACATTTCATGCTAAAGGGAGGGTCTCAGGTTTGGAAGGGGAAGGATTTGGATATCACATCTCATGTTATCGGAAGGATCTCACGTTTGGTATTAGAAGTATTGAGATATCATATCTCATGCTATAGGAAGGGTCTCAGGATTGGAATGGGAAGGAGTTGGATATCACATCTCATGATATAGGGAGGGTCTCAGGATTGGAATGGGAAGGACTTAGATATCACATATCATGCTATAGGGAGGGTCTCAGTTTTGATATTAGAAGCATTGAGATATCACATCTCATGCTATCGGATGTGTCTCAGGATTGGAATGGGAAGGAGCTGGATATGACATCTCATGCTAAAGGAAGGGTCTCAGGTTTGGAACGAGAAGGATTTGGATATCACATCTCATGTTATAGGAAGGGTCTCAGGTTTGGTATAAGCATTGAGATATCACATCTCTGCTATCGGAAGTGTCTCAGGATTGGAATGGGAAGGAGTTGGATATCCCATCTCATGTTATAGGACGGGTCTCAGGTTTGTTATTAGAATCATTGAGATATCATATTGCATGCTGTAGGAAGGGTCTAAGGGTTGGAATGTGAAGGACTTGGATATCACATCTCATGCTATAGATAGGCTCTTAGGTTTGGAAAGGGAAGGAGTTGGATATCATATTTCATGTTAGAGGAAGGATCTCAGGTTTGGTATTTGAAGCATTGAGATATCACATCTCATGCTATAGGAAGGGTCTCAGGATTGGAATGGGAAGCAGTTGGATATCACATCTCATGCTATAGGAAGGGTCTCAGGTTTGGTATAAGCATTGAGATATCACATCTCATGCTATAGGACGGGTCTCAGGATTGGAATGGAAGGAGTTGGATATCACATCTCATGTTATAGGAAGGATCTCAGGTTTGGTATTAGAAGCATTGAGACATCACATCTCATGCTATAGGAAGGGTCTCAGGGTTGGAATGGGAAGGAGTTGGATATCACATCTCATCCAATAGGAAGGGTCTCAGGTTTGGAATGGGAAGGAATTGGATATCACATTTCATGTTATAGGAAGGATCTCAGGTTTGGTATTAGAAGCATTGAGATATCACATCTCATGCTATAGGAAGGGTCTCAGGATTGGAATGTGAAGGATTTGGATATCACATTTCATGTTATAGGAAGGATCTCAGGTTTGGTATTAGAAGCATTGAGATATCACATCTCATGCTAAAGGAAGGGTCTCAGGTTTGGTAGAAGCATTGAGATATCACGTCGCTGCTATCGGAAGGGTCTCAGGATTGGATTGGGAAGGAGTTGGATATCCCTTCTCATGCTATAGGAAGGGTCTCAGGATTTGAATGGCAAGGAGTTGGATATCACATCTCATGCCATAGGAAGGGTCTCAGGTTTGGTATAAGCATTGAGATATCACATCTCTGCTATCGGAAGGGTCTCAGGATTGGATTGGGAAGGAGTTGGATATCCCTTCTCATGCTATAGGAAGTGTCTCAGGTTGGAATGGGAAGGAGTTGGATATCACATCTCATGTTATAGGAAGGGTCTCAGGATTGGAATGGGAAGGATTTGGATATCACATCTCTTGCTATAGGAAGGGTCTCAGGATTGGAATGGGTAGGAGTGGGATATTACTTTCTTGCTATAGGAAGGGTCTCATGTTTGGAATGGGAAGGAGTTGGATATCACATATGCTATAGTTAGTGTCTCAGGTTTGGAACGGGAAGGAGTTGGATATCACATCTCATGTTATAGGAAGGGTCTCAGGTTTGGTATAAGCATTGAGATATCACATCTCTGCTATCGGAAGCGGCTCAGGATTGGAATGGGAAGGAGTTGGATATCCCATATCATGTTATAGGAAGAGTCTCTGGTTTGGTATTAGAATCATTGAGATATCACATCGCATGCTGTAGGAAGGGTCTAAGGATTGGAATGGGATGGACTTGGATATCACATCTCATGTTATAGGTAGGCTCTCAGGTTTGGTATAAGCATTGAGATATCACATCTCATGCTATAGGAAGGGTCTCAGGATTGGAATGGGAAGGAATTGGATATCACATCTCAGGCTATAGGAAGGGTCTCAGGATTGGAATGGGAAGGAGTTGGATATCACATCTCATGCTATAGGAAGGGTCTCAGGTTTGGTATAAGCATTGATATATCACATCTCATGCTATAGGAAGGGTCTCAGGATTGGAATGGAAGGAGTTGGATATCACATCTCATGTTATAGGAAGGATCTCAGGTTTGGTATTAGAAGCATTGAGACATCACATCTCATGCTATAGGAAGGGTCTCAGGATTGGAATGGGAAGGAGTTGGATATCAAATCTCATGCTATAGGAAGGGTCTCAGGATTGGAATGGGTAGGAGTTGAATATGACATCTCATGCCGTAGGAAGGGTCTCAGGTTTGGTATAAACATTGAGATATCACATCTCTGCTATCAAAAGGGTCTCAGGATTGGAATTGGAAGGAGTTGGATATCCCATCTCATGTTATAGGAAGTGTCTCAGGTTTGGTATTAGAAGCATTGAGATATCACATCTCATGCTATAGGAAGTGTCTCAGGATTGGAATGGGAAGGACTTGGATATCACATCTCCTGCTATAGGTAGGGTCTCAAGTTTGACATTAGAAGCATTGAGATATCACATCTCATGCTATAGGAAGGGTCTGAGGATTGGAATGGGAAGGAGTTGGATATCACATCTGCTATGGGAAGGGTCTCAGGTATGGTATAAGCAGTGAGATATCACATCTCATGCTATAGGAAGTGTCTCAGGATTGGAATGGGAAGGAGTTGGATATCACATCTCATGTTATAGGAAGGATCTCAGGTGTGGTATAAGCAGTGAGATATCACATCTCATGCTATAGGAAGTGTCTCAGGATTGGAATGGGAAGGACTTAGATATCACATATCATGCTATAGGGAGGGTCTCAGTTTTGATATTAGAAGCATTGAGATATCACATCTCATGCTATCGGAAGTGTCTCAGGATTGGAATGGGAAGGAGCTGGATATCACATCTCATGCTAAAGGAAGGATCTCAGGTTTGGAACGAGAAGGATTTGGATATCACATCTCATGTTATAGGAAGGGTCTCAGGTTTGGTATAAGCATTGAGATATCACATCTCTGCTATCGGAAGTGTCTCAGGATTGGAATGGGAAGGAGTTGGATATCCCATCTCATGTTATAGGACGGGTCTCAGGTTTGTTATTAGAATCATTGAGATATCATATTGCATGCTGTAGGAAGGGTCTAAGGGTTGGAATGTGAAGGACTTGGATATCACATCTCATGCTATAGATAGGCTCTTAGGTTTGGAAAGGGAAGGTGTTGGATATCACATTTCATGTTAGAGGAAGGATCTCAGGTTTGGTATTAGAAGCATTGAGATATCACATCTCATGCTATAGGAAGGGTCTCAGGATTGGAATGGGAAGCAGTTGGATATGACATCTCATGCTATAGGAAGGGTCTCAGGTTTGGTATAAGCATTGAGATATCACATCTCATGCTATAGGACGGGTCTCAGGATTGGAATGGAAGGAGTTGGATACCACATCTCATGTTATAGGAAGGATCTCAGGTTTGGTATTAGAAGCATTGAGACATCACATCTCATGCTATAGGAAGGGTCTCAGGGTTGGAATGGGAAGGAGTTGGTTATCACATCTCATCCAATAGGAAGGGTCTCAGGTTTGGAATGGGAAGGAATTGGATATCACATCTCATGTTATAGGAAGGATCTCAGGTTTGGTATTAGAAGCATTGAGATATCACATCTCATGCTATAGGAAGGGTCTCAGGATTGGAATGTGAAGGATTTGGATATCACATCTCATGCTAAAGGAAGGGTCTCAGGTTTGGTAGAAGCATTGAGATATCACGTCGCTGCTATCGGAAGGGTCTCAGGATTGGATTGGGAAGGAGTTGGATATCCCTTCTCATGCTATAGGAAGGGTCTCAGGATTTGAATGGCAAGGAGTTGGATATCACATCTCATGCCATAGGAAGGGTCTCAGGTTTGGTATAAGCATTGAGATATCACATCTCTGCTATCGGAAGGGTCTCAGGATTGGATTGGGAAGGAGTTGGATATCCCTTCTCATGCTATAGGAAGTGTCTCAGGTTGGAATGGGAAGGAGTTGGATATCACATCTCATGTTATAGGAAGGGTCTCAGGATTGGAATGGGAAGGATTTGGATATCACATCTCTTGCTATAGGAAGGGTCTCAGGATTGGAATGGGTAGGAGTTGGATATTATTTTCTTGCTATAGGAAGGGTCTCATGTTTGGAATGGGAAGGAGTTGGATATCACATATGCTATAGTTAGTGTCTCAGGTTTGGAACAGGAAGGAGTTGGATATCACATCTCATGTTATAGGAAGGGTCTCAGGTTTGGTATAAGCATTGAGATATCACATCTCTGCTATCAGAAGCGGCTCAGGATTGGAATGGGAAGGAGTTGGATATCCCATCTCATGTTATAGGAAGAGTCTCTGGTTTGGTATTAGAATCATTGAGATATCACATCGCATGCTGTAGGAAGGGTCTAAGGATTGGAATGGGATGCGCTTGGATATCACATCTCATGTTATAGGTAGGCTCTCAGGTTTGGTATAAGCATTGAGATATCACATCTCATGCTATAGGAAGGGTCTCAGGATTGGAATGGGAAGGAATTGGATATCACATCTCAGGCTATAGGAAGGGTCTCAGGATTGGAATGGGAAGGAGTTGGATATCACATCTCATGCTATAGGAAGGGTCTCAGGTTTGGTATAAGCATTGAGATATCACATCTCATGCTATAGGAAGGGTCTCAGGATTGGAATGGAAGGAGTTGGATATCACATCTCATGTTATAGGAAGGATCTCAGGTTTGGTATTAGAAGCATTGAGACATCACATCTCATGCTATAGGAAGGGTCTCAGGATTGGAATGGGAAGGAGTTGGATATCAAATCTCATGCTATAGGAAGGGTCTCAGGATTGGAATGGGAAGGAGTTGAATATGACATCTCATGCCGTAGGAAGGGTCTCAGGTTTGGTATAAACATTGAGATATCACATCTCTGCTATCAAAAGGGTCTCAGGATTGGAATTGGAAGGAGTTGGATATCCCATCTCATGTTATAGGAAGAGTCTCAGGTTTGGTATTAGAAGCATTGAGATATCACATCTCATGCTATAGGAAGTGTCTCAGGATTGGAATGGGAAGGACTTGGATATCACATCTCATCCTATAGGTAGGGTCTCAAGTTTGACATTAGAAGCATTGAGATATCACATCTCATGCTATAGGAAGGGTCTGAGGATTGGAATGGGAAGGAGTTGGATATCACATCTCCTGCTATGGGAAGGGTCTCATGTTTGGTATAAGCAGTGAGATATCACATCTCATGCTATAGGAAGTGTCTCAGGATTGGAATGGGAAGGAGTTGGATATCACATCTCATGTTATAGGAAGGATCTCAGGTGTGGTATAAGCATTGAGATATCACATCTCTGCTATCGGAAGGGTCTCAAGATTGGAATGGGAAGGAGTTGGATATTCCCATCTCATGTTATAGGAAGGGTCTCAGGTTTGGTATTAGAAGCATTGAGATATCACATCTCATGCTATAGGAAGGGTCTCAGGATTGGAATGGGAAGGACTTGGTTATCACATCTCATGCTATAGGGAGGGTCTCAAGTTTGATATTAGAAGCTTTGAGATATCACATCTCATGATATCGGAAGGGTCTCAGGATTGGAATGGGAAGGAGTTGGATATCACATCTCATGATAAAGGACGGGTCTAAGGTTTGGAAGGGGAAGGATTTGGATATCACATCTCATGTTATATTACGGGTCTCAGGTTTGGTATTAGAAGCATTGAGATATCAAGTCTCATAGTATAGGAAGGGTCTCAGAATTGGAATGGGAAGGAGTTGGATATCCCATCTCATGTTATAGGAAGAGTCTCTGGTTTGGTATTAGAATCATTGAGATATTCACATCGCATGCTGTAGGAAGGGTCTCAGAATTGGAATGGGAAGGAGTTGGATATCACATCTCAAGCTATAGGAAGGGTCTCAGTATTGGAATGGGAAGGACTTGGATATCACATCTCATGCTATAGGAAGGCTCTCAGGTTTGGAAGGGGAAAGAGTTGGATATCTCATTTCATGTTAGAGGTAGGATCTCAGGTTTGGTATTAGAGGCATTGAGATATCACATCTCATGCTATCAGAAGGGTCTCAGGAATGCAATGGGAAGGAGTTAGATATCACATCTCATGCTAAAGGGAGGGTCTCAGGTTTGGAAGGGGAAGGATTTGGATATCACATCTCATGTTATAGGAAGGATCTCAGGTTTGGTATTAGAAGCATTGAGATATCACATCTCATGCTATCGGAAGGATCTCAGGTTTGGTATTAGAAGCATTGAGATATCACATCTCATGCTATCAGAAGAGTCTCAGGATTGGAATAGGAAGGAGTTGGATATCACATTTCATGCTAAAGGGAGGGTCTCAGGTTTGGAAGGGGAAGGATTTGGATATCACATCTCATGTTATCGGAAGGATCTCACGTTTGGTATTAGAAGTATTGAGATATCATATCTCATGCTATAGGAAGGGTCTCAGGATTGGAATGGGAAGGAGTTGGATATCACATCTCATGATATAGGGAGGGTCTCAGGATTGGAATGGGAAGGACTTAGATATCACATATCATGCTATAGGGAGGGTCTCAGTTTTGATATTAGAAGCATTGAGATATCACATCTCATGCTATCGGATGTGTCTCAGGATTGGAATGGGAAGGAGCTGGATATGACATCTCATGCTAAAGGAAGGGTCTCAGGTTTGGAACGAGAAGGATTTGGATATCACATCTCATGTTATAGGAAGGGTCTCAGGTTTGGTATAAGCATTGAGATATCACATCTCTGCTATCGGAAGTGTCTCAGGATTGGAATGGGAAGGAGTTGGATATCCCATCTCATGTTATAGGACGGGTCTCAGGTTTGTTATTAGAATCATTGAGATATCATATTGCATGCTGTAGGAAGGGTCTAAGGGTTGGAATGTGAAGGACTTGGATATCACATCTCATGCTATAGATAGGCTCTTAGGTTTGGAAAGGGAAGGAGTTGGATATCATATTTCATGTTAGAGGAAGGATCTCAGGTTTGGTATTTGAAGCATTGCGATATCACATCTCATGCTATAGGAAGGGTCTCAGGATTGGAATGGGAAGCAGTTGGATATCACATCTCATGCTATAGGAAGGGTCTCAGGTTTGGTATAAGCATTGAGATATCACATCTCATGCTATAGGACGGGTCTCAGGATTGGAATGGAAGGAGTTGGATATCACATCTCATGTTATAGGAAGGATCTCAGGTTTGGTATTAGAAGCATTGAGACATCACATCTCATGCTATAGGAAGGGTCTCAGGGTTGGAATGGGAAGGAGTTGGATATCACATCTCATCCAATAGGAAGGGTCTCAAGTTTGGAATGGGAAGGAATTGGATATCACATTTCATGTTATAGGAAGGATCTCAGGTTTGGTATTAGAAGCATTGAGATATCACATCTCATGCTATAGGAAGGGTCTCAGGATTGGAATGTGAAGGATTTGGATATCACATCTCATGCTAAAGGAAGGGTCTCAGGTTTGGTAGAAGCATTGAGATATCACGTCGCTGCTATCGGAAGGGTCTCAGGATTGGATTGGGAAGGAGTTGGATATCCCTTCTCATGCTATAGGAAGGGTCTCAGGATTTGAATGGCAAGGAGTTGGATATCACATCTCATGCCATAGGAAGGGTCTCAGGTTTGGTATAAGCATTGAGATATCACATCTCTGCTATCGGAAGGGTCTCAGGATTGGATTGGGAAGGAGTTGGATATCCCTTCTCATGCTATAGGAAGTGTCTCAGGTTGGAATG
Source organism: Ambystoma mexicanum (assembly GCF_040938575.1). Classification (NCBI taxonomy): domain Eukaryota; kingdom Metazoa; phylum Chordata; class Amphibia; order Caudata; family Ambystomatidae; genus Ambystoma; species Ambystoma mexicanum. The sequence goes on from NW_027182364.1 coordinate 87,799, forward strand.
GGAAGGAGTTGGATATCACATCTCATGTTATAGGAAGGGTCTCAGGATTGGAATGGGAAGGATTTGGATATCACATCTCTTGCTATAGGAAGGGTCTCAGGATTGGAATGGGTAGGAGTTGGATATTACTTTCTTGCTATAGGAAGGGTCTCATGTTTGGAATGGGAAGGAGTTGGATATCACATATGCTATAGTTAGTGTCTCAGGTTTGGAACGGGAAGGAGTTGGATATCCCATATCATGTTATAGGAAGAGTCTCTGGTTTGGTATTAGAATCATTGAGATATCACATCGCATGCTGTAGGAAGGGTCTAAGGATTGGAATGGGATGGACTTGGATATCACATCTCATGTTATAGGTAGGCTCTCAGGTTTGGTATAAGCATTGAGATATCACATCTCATGCTATAGGAAGGGTCTCAGGATTGGAATGGGAAGGAATTGGATATCACATCTCAGGCTATAGGAAGGGTCTCAGGATTGGAATGGGAAGGAGTTGGATATCACATCTCATGCTATAGGAAGGGTCTCAGGTTTGGTATAAGCATTGATATATCACATCTCATGCTATAGGAAGGGTCTCAGGATTGGAATGGAAGGAGTTGGATATCACATCTCATGTTATAGGAAGGATCTCAGGTTTGGTATTAGAAGCATTGAGACATCACATCTCATGCTATAGGAAGGGTCTCAGGATTGGAATGGGAAGGAGTTGGATATCAAATCTCATGCTATAGGAAGGGTCTCAGGATTGGAATGGGTAGGAGTTGAATATGACATCTCATGCCGTAGGAAGGGTCTCAGGTTTGGTATAAACATTGAGATATCACATCTCTGCTATCAAAAGGGTCTCAGGATTGGAATTGGAAGGAGTTGGATATCCCATCTCATGTTATAGGAAGTGTCTCAGGTTTGGTATTAGAAGCATTGAGATATCACATCTCATGCTATAGGAAGTGTCTCAGGATTGGAATGGGAAGGACTTGGATATCACATCTCCTGCTATAGGTAGGGTCTCAAGTTTGACATTAGAAGCATTGAGATATCACATCTCATGCTATAGGAAGGGTCTGAGGATTGGAATGGGAAGGAGTTGGATATCACATCTGCTATGGGAAGGGTCTCAGGTATGGTATAAGCAGTGAGATATCACATCTCATGCTATAGGAAGTGTCTCAGGATTGGAATGGGAAGGAGTTGGATATCACATCTCATGTTATAGGAAGGATCTCAGGTGTGGTATAAGCAGTGAGATATCACATCTCATGCTATAGGAAGTGTCTCAGGATTGGAATGGGAAGGAGTTGGATATTCCCATCTCATGTTATAGGAAGGGTCTCAGGTTTGGTATTAGAAGCATTGAGATATCACATCTCATGCTATAGGAAGGGTCTCAGGATTGGAATGGGAAGGACTTGGATATCACATCTCATGCTATAGGGAGGGTCTCAAGTTTGATATTAGAAGCTTTGAGATATCACATCTCATGATATCGGAAGGGTCTCAGGATTGGAATGGGAAGGAGTTGGATATCACATCTCATGATAAAGGAAGGGTCTAAGGTTTGGAAGGGGAAGGATTTGGATATCACATCTCATGTTATATTACGGGTCTCAGGTTTGGTATTAGAAGCATTGAGATATCAAGTCTCATAGTATAGGAAGGGTCTCAGAATTGGAATGGGAAGGAGTTGGATATCCCATCTCATGTTATAGGAAGAGTCTCTGGTTTGGTATTAGAATCATTGAGATATCACATCGCATGCTGTAGGAAGGGTCTAAGGATTGGAATGGGATGGACTTGGATATCACATCTCATGCTATAGGTAGGCTCTCAGGTTTGGTATAAGCATTGAGATATCACATCTCATGCTATAGGAAGGGTCTCAGAATTGGAATGGGAAGGAGTTGGATATCACATCTCAAGCTATAGGAAGGGTCTCAGTATTGGAATGGGAAGGACTTGGATATCACATCTCATGCTATAGGAAGGCTCTCAGGTTTGGAAGGGGAAATAGTTGGATATCTCATTTCATGTTAGAGGTAGGATCTCAGGTTTGGTATTAGAGGCATTGAGATATCACATCTCATGCTATCAGAAGGGTCTCAGGAATGGAATGGGAAGGAGTTAGATATCACATCTCATGCTAAAGGGAGGGTCTCAGGTTTGGAAGGGGAAGGATTTGCATATCACATCTCATGTTATAGGAAGGATCTCAGGTTTGGTATTAGAAGCATTGAGATATCACATCTCATGCTATCGGAAGGATCTCAGGTTTGGTATTAGAAGCATTGAGATATCACATCTCATGCTATCAGAAGAGTCTCAGGATTGGAATAGGAAGGAGTTGGATATCACATTTCATGCTAAAGGGAGGGTCTCAGGTTTGGAAGGGGAAGGATTTGGATATCACATCTCATGTTATCGGAAGGATCTCACGTTTGGTATTAGAAGTATTGAGATATCATATCTCATGCTATAGGAAGGGTCTCAGGATTGGAATGGGAAGGAGTTGGATATCACATCTCATGCTATAGGGAGGGTCTCAGGATTGGAATGGGAAGGACTTAGATATCACATATCATGCTATAGGGAGGGTCTCAGTTTTGATATTAGAAGCATTGAGATATCACATCTCATGCTATCGGAAGTGTCTCAGGATTGGAATGGGAAGGAGCTGGATATCACATCTCATGCTAAAGGAAGGGTCTCAGGTTTGGAACGGGAAGGATTTGGATATCACATCTCATGTTATAGGAAGGGTCTCAGGTTTGGTATAAGCATTGAGATATCACATCTCTGCTATCGGAAGTGTCTCAGGATTGGAATGGGAAGGAGTTGGATATCCCATCTCATGTTATAGGACGGGTCTCAGGTTTGTTATTAGAATCATTGAGATATCATATTGCATGCTGTAGGAAGGGTCTAAGGGTTGGAATGTGAAGGACTTGGATATCACATCTCATGCTATAGATAGGCTCTTAGGTTTGGAAAGGGAAGGAGTTGGATATCACATTTCATGTTAGAGGAAGGATCTCAGGTTTGGTATTAGAAGCATTGAGATATCGCATCTCATGCTATAGGAAGGGTCTCAGGATTGGAATGGGAAGCAGTTGGATATCACATCTCATGCTATAGGAAGGGTCTCAGGTTTGGTATAAGCATTGAGATATCACATCTCATGCTATAGGACGGGTCTCAGGATTGGAATGGAAGGAGTTGGATATCACATCTCATGTTATAGGAAGGATCTCAGGTTTGGTATTAGAAGCATTGAGACATCACATCTCATGCTATAGGAAGGGTCTCAGGGTTGGAATGGGAAGGAGTTGGATATCACATCTCATCCAATAGGAAGGGTCTCAGGTTTGGAATGGGAAGGAATTGGATATCACATCTCATGTTATAGGAAGGATCTCAGGTTTGGTATTAGAAGCATTGAGATATCACATCTCATGCTATAGGAAGGGTCTCAGGATTGGAATGTGAAGGATTTGGATATCACATCTCATGCTAAAGGAAGGGTCTCAGGTTTGGTAGAAGCATTGAGATATCACGTCGCTGCTATCGGAAGGGTCTCAGGATTGGATTGGGAAGGAGTTGGATATCCCTTCTCATGCTATAGGAAGGGTCTCAGGATTTGAATGGCAAGGAGTTGGATATCACATCTCATGCCATAGGAAGGGTCTCAGGTTTGGTATAAGCATTGAGATATCACATCTCTGCTATCGGAAGGGTCTCAGGATTGGATTGGGAAGGAGTTGGATATCCCTTCTCATGCTATAGGAAGTGTCTCAGGTTGGAATGGGAAGGAGTTGGATATCACATCTCATGTTATAGGAAGGGTCTCAGGATTGGAATGGGAAGGATTTGGATATCACATCTCTTGCTATAGGAAGGGTCTCAGGATTGGAATGGGTAGGAGTTGGATATTACTTTCTTGCTATAGGAAGGGTCTCATGTTTGGAATGGGAAGGAGTTGGATATCACATATGCTATAGTTAGTGTCTCAGGTTTGGAACGGGAAGGAGTTGGATATCACATCTCATGTTATAGGAAGGGTCTCAGGTTTGGTATAAGCATTGAGATATCACATCTCTGCTATCGGAAGCGGCTCAGGAATGGAATGGGAAGGAGTTGGATATCCCATCTCATGTTATAGGAAGAGTCTCTGGTTTGGTATTAGAATCATTGAGATATCACATAGCATGCTGTAGGAAGGGTCTAAGGATTGGAATGGGATGGACTTGGATATCACATCTCATGTTATAGGTAGCTTCTCAGGTTTGCTATAAGCATTGAGATATCACATCTCATGCTATAGGAAGGGTCACAGGATTGGAATGTGAAGGAATTGGATATCACATCTCATGCTATAGGAAGGGTCTCAGATTTGGTATAAGCATTGAGATATCACATCTCATGCTAAAGGAAGGGTCTCAGGATTGGAATGGGAAGGAGTTGTATATGACATCTCAGGCCATAGGAAGGTTCTCAGGTTTGGTATAAGCATTGAGATATCACATCTCTGCTATCGGAAAGGTCTCAGGATTGGAATGGGAAGGAGTTGGATATCCCATCTCATGTTATAGGAAGGGTCTCAGGTTTGGTATTAGAAGCATAGAGATATCACATCTCATGCTATAGGAAGGGTCTCAGGATTGGAATGGGAAGGACTTGGATGTCACATCTCATGCTATAGGTAGGGTCTCAAGTTTGATATTAGAAGCATTGAGATAACAAATCTCATGATATCGGAAGGGTCTCAGGATTGGAATGGGAAGGAGTTGGATATCACATCTCATGATAAAGGAAGGGTCTAAGGTTTGGAAGGGGAAGGATTTGGATATCACATCTCATGTTATAGGACGGGTCTCAGGTTTAATATTAGAAGCATTGAGATATCAAGTCTCATGGTATAAGAAGGGTCTCAGAATTGGAATGGGAAGGAGTTGGATATCACACCTCAAGCTATAGGAAGGGTCTCAGGATTGGAATGGGAAGGAGTTTGATATCACATCTCATGCCATAGTATGGGTCTCAGGTTTGGTAGAAGCATTGGGATATCACATCTCATGCTATCGGAAGGGTATCAGTATTGGATTTGGAAGAAGTTGGATATCCCATCTCATGCTATAGGAAGGGTCTCAGGTTGGAATGGGAAGGAGTTGGATATCACATTTCGTGTTATAGGAAGGGTCTCAGGATTGGAATGGGAAGGACTTGGATATCATATCTCATGCTATAGGACGGGTCTCAGGTTTGTTATTAGAATCATTGAGATATCATATTGCATGCTGTAGGAAGGGTCTAAGGATTGGAATGGGAAGGACCTGGTTATCACATCTCATGCTATAGAACGGCTCTCAGGTTTGGAAAGGGAAGGAGTTGGATATCACATCTCATGTTATAGGATGGATCTCAGGTTTGGTATTAGAAGTATTGAGATATCACATCTCATGTTATCGGAAGGATCTCAGGTTTGGTATTAGAAGTATTGAGATATCACATCTCATGCTATAGGAAGGGTCTCAGGATTGGAATGGGAAGGAGTTGTATATCACATCTCATGCTAAAGGAAGGGTCTCAGGTTTGGTAGAAGCATTGAGATATCACATCTCATGCTATAGGAAGGGTCTCATGATTGGAATTGGAAGGAGTTGGATATCACATCTCATGCTATAGGGAGGGTTTCGGGATTGGAATGGGAAGGACTTAGATATCACATATCATGCTATAGGGAGGGTCTCAGTTTTGATATTAGAAGCATTGAGATATCACATCTCATGCTATCGGAAGTGTCTCAGGATTGGAATGGGAAGGAGCTGGATATCACATCTCATGCTAAAGGAAGGGTCTCAGGTTTGGAACGGGAAGGATTTGGATATCACATCTCATGTTATAGGAAGGGTCTCAGGTTTGGTATAAGCATTGAGATATCACATCTCTGCTATCGGAAGTGTCTCAGGATTGGAATGGGAAGGAGTTGGATATCCCATCTCATGTTATAGGACGGGTCTCAGGTTTGTTATTAGAATCATTGAGATATCATATTGCATGCTGTAGGAAGGGTCTAAGGGTTGGAATGTGAAGGACTTGGATATCACATCTCATGCTATAGATAGGCTCTTAGGTTTGGAAAGGGAAGGAGTTGGATATCACATTTCATGTTAGAGGAAGGATCTCAGGTTTGGTATTAGAAGCATTGAGATATCACATCTCATGCTATAGGAAGGGTCTCAGGATTGGAATGGGAAGCAGTTGGATATCACATCTCATGCTATAGGAAGGGTCTCAGGTTTGGTATAAGCATTGAGATATCACATCTCATGCTATAGGACGGGTCTCAGGATTGGAATGGAAGGAGTTGGATATCACATCTCATGTTATAGGAAGGATCTCAGGTTTGGTATTAGAAGCATTGAGACATCACATCTCATGCTATAGGAAGGGTCTCAGGGTTGGAATGGGAAGGAGTTGGATATCACATCTCATCCAATAGGAAGGGTCTCAGGTTTGGAATGGGAAGGAATTGGATATCACATCTCATGTTATAGGAAGGATCTCAGGTTTGGTATTAGAAGCATTGAGATATCACATCTCATGCTATAGGAAGGGTCTCAGGATTGGAATGTGAAGGATTTGGATATCACATCTCATGCTAAAGGAAGGGTCTCAGGTTTGGTAGAAGCATTGAGATATCACGTCGCTGTATCGGAAGGGTCTCAGGATTGGATTGGGAAGGAGTTGGATATCCCTTCTCATGCTATAGGAAGGGTCTCAGGATTTGAATGGCAAGGAGTTGGATATCACATCTCATGCCATAGGAAGGGTCTCAGGTTTGGTATAAGCATTGAGATATCACATCTCTGCTATCGGAAGGGTCTCAGGATTGGATTGGGAATGAGTTGGATATCCCTTCTCATGCTATAGGAAGTGTCTCAGGTTGGAATGGGAAGGAGTTGGATATCACATCTCATGTTATAGGAAGGGTCTCAGGATTGGAATGGGAAGGATTTGGATATCACATCTCTTGCTATAGGAAGGGTCTCAGGATTGGAATGGGTAGGAGTTGGATATTACTTTCTTGCTATAGGAAGGGTCTCATGTTTGGAATGGGAAGGAGTTGGATATCACATATGCTATAGTTAGTGTCTCAGGTTTGGAACGGGAAGGAGTTGGATATCACATCTCATGTTATAGGAAGGGTCTCAGGTTTGGTATAAGCATTGAGATATCACATCTCTGCTATCGGAAGCGGCTCAGGATTGGAATGGGAAGGAGTTGGATATCCCATCTCATGTTATAGGAAGAGTCTCTGGTTTGGTATTAGAATCATTGAGATATCACATCGCATGCTGTAGGAAGGGTCTAAGGATTGGAATGGGATGGACTTGGATATCACATCTCATGTTATAGGTAGGCTCTCAGGTTTGCTATAAGCATTGAGATATCACATCTCATGCTATAGGAAGGGTCACAGGATTGGAATGGGAAGGAATTGGATATCACATCTCATGCTATAGGAAGGGTCTCAGATTTGGTATAAGCATTGAGATATCACATCTCATGCTAAAGGAAGGGTCTCAGGATTGGAATGGGAAGGAGTTGTATATGACATCTCAGGCAATAGGAAGGTTCTCAGGTTTGGTATAAGCATTGAGATATCACATCTCTGCTATCGGAAAGGTCTCAGGATTGGAATGGGAAGGAGTTGGATATCCCATCTCATGTTATAGGAAGGGTCTCAGGTTTGGTATTAGAAGCATAGAGATATCACATCTCATGCTATAGGAAGGGTCTCAGGATTGGAATGGGAAGGACTTAGATGTCACATCTCATGCTATAGGTAGGGTCTCAAGTTTGATATTAGAAGCATTGAGATAACAAATCTCATGATATCGGAAGGGTCTCAGGATTGGAATGGGAAGGAGTTGGATATCACATCTCATGATAAAGGAAGGGTCTAAGGTTTGGAAGGGGAAGGATTTGGATATCACATCTCATGTTATAGGACGGGTCTCAGGTTTAATATTAGAAGCATTGAGATATCAAGTCTCATGGTATAAGAAGGGTCTCAGAATTGGAATGGGAAGGAGTTGGATATCACACCTCAAGCTATAGGAAGGGTCTCAGGATTGGAATGGGAAGGAGTTTGATATCACATCTCATGCCATAGTATGGGTCTCAGGTTTGGTAGAAACATTGGGATATCACATCTCATGCTATCGGAAGGGTATCAGTATTGGATTTGGAAGAAGTTGGATATCCCATCTCATGCTATAGGAAGGGTCTCAGGTTGGAATGGGAAGGAGTTGGATATCACATTTCGTGTTATAGGAAGGGTCTCAGGATTGGAATGGGAAGGACTTGGATATCATATCTCATGCTATAGGACGGGTCTCAGGTTTGTTATTAGAATCATTGAGATATCATATTGCATGCTGTAGGAAGGGTCTAAGGATTGGAATGGGAAGGACCTGGTTATCACATCTCATGCTATAGAACGGCTCTCAGGTTTGGAAAGGGAAGGAGTTGGATATCACATCTCATGTTATAGGATGGATCTCAGGTTTGGTATTAGAAGTATTGAGATATCACATCTCATGTTATCGGAAGGATCTCAGGTTTGGTATTAGAAGTATTGAGATATCACATCTCATGCTATAGGAAGGGTCTCAGGATTGGAATGGGAAGGAGTTGGATATCACATCTCATGCTAAAGGAAGGGTCTCAGGTTTGGTAGAAGCATTGAGATATCACATCTCATGCTATCGGAAGTGTCTCAGGATTGGAATGGGAAGGAGCTGGATATCACATCTCATGCTAAAGGAAGGGTCTCAGGTTTGGAACGGGAAGGAGTTGGATATCACATCTCATGTTATAGGAAGGGTCTCAGGTTTGGTATAAACATTGAGATATCACATCTCTGCTATCGGAAGTGTCTCAGGATTGGAATGGGAAGGAGTTGGATATCCCTACTCATGTTATAGGACGGGTCTCAGGTTTGTTATTGGAATCATTGAGATATCATATTGCATGCTGTAGGAAGGGTCTAAGGGTTGGAATGTGAAGGACTTGGATATCACATCTCATGCTATAGATAGGCTCTTAGGTTTGGAAAGGGAAGGAGTTGGATCTCACATTTCATGTTAGAGGAAGGATCTCAGGTTTGGTATTAGAAGCATTGAGATATCACATCTCATGCTATAGGAAGGGTCTCAGGATTGGAATGGGAAGGAGTTGGATATCACATCTCATGCTATAGGAAGGGTCTCAGGTTTGGTATAAGCATTGAGATATCACATCTCATGCTATAGGAAGGGTCTCAGGATTGGAATGGAAGGAGTTGGATATCAGATCTCATGTTATAGGAAGGATCTCAGGTTTGGTATTAGAAGCATTGAGACATCACATCTCATGCTATAGGAAGGGTCTCAGGATTGGAATGGGAAGGAGTTGGATATCAAATCTCATGCTATAGGAAGGGTCTCAGGATTGGAATGGGAAGGAGTTGAATATGACATCTCATGCCGTAGGAAGGGTCTCAGGTTTGGTATAAACATTGAGATATCACATCTCTGCTATCAAAAGGGTCTCAGGATTGGAATGGGAAGGAGTTGGATATCCCATCTCATGTTATAGGAAGAGTCACAAGTTTGGTATTAGAAGCATTGAGATATCACATCTCATGCTATAGGAAGTGTCTCAGGATTGGAATGGGAAGGACTTGGATATCACATCTCATTCTATAGGTAGGGTCTCAAGTTTGACATTAGAAGCATTGAGATATCACATCTCATGCTATAGGAAGGGTCTGAGGATTGGAATGGGAAGGAGTTGGATATCACATCTCCTGCTATGGGAAGTGTCTCAGGTTTGGTATAAGCAGTGAGATATCACATCTCATGCTATAGGAAGTGTCTCAGGATTGGAATGGGAAGGACTTGGATATCACATCTCATGTTATAGGAAGGATCTCAGGTTTGGTATAAGCATTGAGATATCACATCTCTGCTATCGGAAGGGTCTCAAGATTGGAATGGGAAGGAGTTGGATATTCCCATCTCATGTTATAGGAAGGGTCTCAGGTTTGGTATTAGAAGCATTGAGATATCACATCTCATGCTATAGGAAGGGTCTCAGGATTGGAATGGGAAGGACTTGGATATCACATCTCATGCTATAGGGAGGGTCTCAAGTTTGATATTAGAAGCTTTGAGATATCACATCTCATGATATCGGAAGGGTCTCAGGATTGGAATGGGAAGGAGTTGGATATCACATCTCATGATAAAGGAAGGGTCTAAGGTTTGGAAGGGGAAGGATTTGGATATCACATCTCATGTTATAGGACGGGTCTCAGGTTTAATATTAGAAGCATTGAGATATCAAGTCTCATGGTATAAGAAGGGTCTCAGAATTGGAATGGGAAGGGGTTGGATATCACACCTCAAGCTATAGGAAGGGTCTCAGGATTGGAATGGGAAGGAGTTTGATATCACATCTCATGCCATAGTATGGGTCTCAGGTTTGGTAGAAGCATTGGGATATCACATCTCATGCTATCGGAAGGGTATCAGTATTGGATTTGGAAGAAGTTGGATATCCCATCTCATGCTATAGGAAGGGTCTCAGGTTGGAATGGGAAGGAGTTGGATATCACATTTCGTGTTATAGGAAGGGTCTCAGGATTGGAATGGGAAGGACTTGGATATCATATCTCATGCTATAGGACGGGTCTCAGGTTTGTTATTAGAATCATTGAGATATCATATTGCATGCTGTAGGAAGGGTCTAAGGATTGGAATGGGAAGGACCTGGTTATCACATCTCATGCTATAGAACGGCTCTCAGGTTTGGAAAGGGAAGGAGTTGGATATCACATCTCATGTTATAGGATGGATCTCAGGTTTGGTATTAGAAGTATTGAGATATCACATCTCATGTTATCGGAAGGATCTCAGGTTTGGTATTAGAAGTATTGAGATATCACATCTCATGCTATAGGAAGGGTCTCAGGATTGGAATGGGAAGGAGTTGGATATCACATCTCATGCTAAAGGAAGGGTCTCAGGTTTGGTAGAAGCATTGAGATATCACATCTCATGCTATCGGAAGTGTCTCAGGATTGGAATGGGAAGGAGCTGGATATCACATCTCATGCTAAAGGAAGGGTCTCAGGTTTGGAACGGGAAGGAGTTGGATATCACATCTCATGTTATAGGAAGGGTCTCAGGTTTGGTATAAACATTGAGATATCACATCTCTGCTATCGGAAGTGTCTCAGGATTGGAATGGGAAGGAGTTGGATATCCCTACTCATGTTATAGGACGGGTCTCAGGTTTGTTATTGGAATCATTGAGATATCATATTGCATGCTGTAGGAAGGGTCTAAGGGTTGGAATGTGAAGGACTTGGATATCACATCTCATGCTATAGATAGGCTCTTAGGTTTGGAAAGGGAAGGAGTTGGATCTCACATTTCATGTTAGAGGAAGGATCTCAGGTTTGGTATTAGAAGCATTGAGATATCACATCTCATGCTATAGGAAGGGTCTCAGGATTGGAATGGGAAGGAGTTGGATATCACATCTCATGCTATAGGAAGGGTCTCAGGTTTGGTATAAGCATTGAGATATCACATCTCATGCTATAGGAAGGGTCTCAGGATTGGAATGGAACGAGTTGGATATCAGATCTCATGTTATAGGAAGGATCTCAGGTTTGGTATTAGAAGCATTGAGACATCACATCTCATGCTATAGGAAGGGTCTCAGGATTGGAATGGGAAGGAGTTGGATATCAAATCTCATGCTATAGGAAGGGTCTCAGGATTGGAATGGGAAGGAGTTGAATATGACATCTCATGCCGTAGGAAGGGTCTCAGGTTTGGTATAAACATTGAGATATCACATCTCTGCTATCAAAAGGGTCTCAGGATTGGAATGGGAAGGAGTTGGATATCCCATCTCATGTTATAGGAAGAGTCTCAAGTTTGGTATTAGAAGCATTGAGATATCACATCTCATGCTATAGGAAGTGTCTCAGGATTGGAATGGGAAGGACTTGGATATCACATCTCATTCTATAGGTAGGGTCTCAAGTTTGACATTAGAAGCATTGAGATATCACATCTCATGCTATAGGAAGGGTGTGAGGATTGGAATGGGAAGGAGTTGGATATCACATCTCCTGCTATGGGAAGTGTCTCAGGTTTGGTATAAGCAGTGAGATATCACATCTCATGCTATAGGAAGTGTCTCAGGATTGGAATGGGAAGGAGTTGGATATCACATCTCATGTTATAGGAAGGATCTCAGGTTTGGTATAAGCATTGAGATATCACATCTCTGCTATCGGAAGGGTCTCAAGATTGGAATGGGAAGGAGTTGGATATTCCCATCTCATGTTATAGGAAGGGTCTCAGGTTTGGTATTAGAAGCATTGAGATATCACATCTCATGCTATAGGAAGGGTCTCAGGATTGGAATGGGAAGGACTTGGATATCACATCTCATGCTATAGGGAGGGTCTCAAGTTTGATATTAGAAGCTTTGAGATATCACATCTCATGATATCGGAAGGGTCTCAGGATTGGAATGGGAAGGAGTTGGATATCACATCTCATGATAAAGGAAGGGTCTAAGGTTTGGAAGGGGAAGGATTTGGATATCACATCTCATGTTATATTACGGGTCTCAGGTTTGGTATTAGAAGCATTGAGATATCAAGTCTCATAGTATAGGAAGGGTCTCAGAATTGGAATGGGAAGGAGTTGGATATCCCATCTCATGTTATAGGAAGAGTCTCTGGTTTGGTATTAGAATCATTGAGATATCACATCGCATGCTGTAGGAAGGGTCTAAGGATTGGAATGGGATGGACTTGGATATCACATCTCATGTTATAGGTAGGCTCTCAGGTTTGGTATAAGCATTGAGATATCACATCTCATGCTATAGGAAGGCTCTCAGAATTGGAATGGGAAGGAGTTGGATATCACATCTCAAGCTATAGGAAGGGTCTCAGTATTGGAATGGGAAGGACTTGGATATCACATCTCATGCTATAGGAAGGCTCTCAGGTTTGGAAGGGGAAAGAGTTGGATATCTCATTTCATGTTAGAGGTAGGATCTCAGGTTTGGTATTAGAGGCATTGAGATATCACATCTCATGCTATCAGAAGGGTCTCAGGAATGGAATGGGAAGGAGTTAGATATCACATCTCATGCTAAAGGGAGGGTCTCAGGTTTGGAAGGGGAAGGATTTGGATATCACATCTCATGTTATAGGAAGGATCTCAGGTTTGGTATTAGAAGCATTGAGATATCACATCTCATGCTATCGGAAGGATCTCAGGTTTGGTATTAGAAGCATTGAGATATCACATCTCATGCTATCAGAAGAGTCTCAGGATTGGAATAGGAAGGAGTTGGATATCACATTTCATGCTAAAGGGAGGGTCTCAGGTTTGGAAGGGGAAGGATTTGGATATCACATCTCATGTTATCGGAAGGATCTCACGTTTGGTATTAGAAGTATTGAGATATCATATCTCATGCTATAGGAAGGGTCTCAGGATTGGAATGGGAAGGAGTTGGATATCACATCTCATGCTATAGGGAGGGTCTCAGGATTGGAATGGGAAGGACTTAGATATCACATATCATGCTATAGGGAGGGTCTCAGTTTTGATATTAGAAGCATTGAGATATCACATCTCATGCTATCGGAAGTGTCTCAGGATTGGAATGGGAAGGAGCTGGATATCACATCTCATGCTAAAGGAAGGGCCTCAGGTTTGGAACGGGAAGGATTTGGATATCACATCTCATGTTATAGGAAGGGTCTCAGGTTTGGTATAAGCATTGAGATATCACATCTCTGCTATCGGAAGTGTCTCAGGATTGGAATGGGAAGGAGTTGGATATCCCATCTCATGTTATAGGACGGGTCTCAGGTTTGTTATTAGAATCATTGAGATATCATATTGCATGCTGTAGGAAGGGTCTAAGGGTTGGAATGTGAAGGACTTGGATATCACATCTCATGCTATAGATAGGCTCTTAGGTTTGGAAAGGGAAGGAGTTGGATATCACATTTCATGTTAGAGGAAGGATCTCAGGTTTGGTATTAGAAGCATTGAGATATCACATCTCATGCTATAGGAAGGGTCTCAGGATTGGAATGGGAAGCAGTTGGATATCACATCTCATGCTATAGGAAGGGTCTCAGGTTTGGTATAAGCCTTGAGATATCACATCTCATGCTATAGGACGGGTCTCAGGATTGGAATGGAAGGAGTTGGATATCACATCTCATGTTATAGGAAGGATCTCAGGTTTGGTATTAGAAGCATTGAGACATCACATCTCATGCTATAGGAAGGGTCTCAAGGTTGGAATGGGAAGGAGTTGGATATCACATCTCATCCAATAGGAAGGGTCTCAGGTTTGGAATGGGAAGGAATTCGATATCACATCTCATGTTATAGGAAGGATCTCAGGTTTGGTATTAGAAGCATTGAGATATCACATCTCATGCTATAGGAAGGGTCTCAGGATTGGAATGTGAAGGATTTGGATATCACATCTCATGCTAAAGGAAGGGTCTCAGGTTTGGTAGAAGCATTGAGATATCACGTCGCTGCTATCGGAAGGGTCTCAGGATTGGATTGGGAAGGAGTTGGATATCCCTTCTCATGCTATAGGAAGGGTCTCAGGATTTGAATGGCAAGGAGTTGGATATCACATCTCATGCCATAGGAAGGGACTCAGGTTTGGTATAAGCATTGAGATATCACATCTCTGCTATCGGAAGGGTCTCAGGATTGGATTGGGAAGGAGTTGGATATCCCTTCTCATGCTATAGGAAGTGTCTCAGGTTGGAATGGGAAGGAGTTGGATATCACATCTCATGTTATAGGAAGGGTCTCAGGATTGGAATGGGAAGGATTTGGATATCACATCTCTTGCTATAGGAAGGGTCTCAGGATTGGAATGGGTAGGAGTTGGATATTACTTTCTTGCTATAGGAAGGGTCTCATGTTTGGAATGGGAAGGAGTTGGATATCACATATGCTATAGTTAGTGTCTCAGGTTTGGAACGGGAAGGAGTTGGATATCACATCTCATGTTATAGGAAGGGTCTCAGGTTTGGTATAAGCATTGAGATATCACATCTCTGCTATCGGAAGCGGCTCAGGATTGGAATGGGAAGGAGTTGGATATCCCATCTCATGTTATAGGAAGAGTCTCTGGTTTGGTATTAGAATTATTGAGATATCACATCGCATGCTGTAGGAAGGGTCTAAGGATTGGAATGGGATAGACTTGGATATCACATCTCATGTTATAGGTAGGCTCTCAGGTTTGGTATAAGCATTGAGATATCACATCTCATGCTATAGGAAGGGTCTCAGGATTGGAATGGGAAGGAATTGGATATCACATCTCATGCTATAGGAAGGGTCTCAGATTTGGTATAAGCATTGAGATATCACATCTCATGCTAAAGGAAGGGTCTCAGGATTGGAATGGGAAGGAGTTGTATATGACATCTCAGGCCATAGGAAGGTTCTCAGGTTTGGTATAAGCATTGAGATATCACATCTCTGCTATCGGAAAGGTCTCAGGATTGGAATGGGAAGGAGTTGGATATCCCATCTCATGTTATAGGAAGGGTCTCAGGTTTGGTATTAGAAGCATAGAGATATCACATCTCATGCTATAGGAAGGGTCTCAGGATTGGAATGGGAAGGACTTGGATGTCACATCTCATGCTATAGGGAGGGTCTCAAGTTTGATATTAGAAGCATTGAGATAACAAATCTCATGATATCGGAAGGGTCTCAGGATTGGAATGGGAAGGAGTTGGATATCACATCTCATGATAAAGGAAGGGTCTAAGGTTTGGAAGGGGAAGGATTTGGATATCACATCTCATGTTATAGGACGGGTCTCAGGTTTAATATTAGAAGCATTGAGATATCAAGTCTCATGGTATAAGAAGGGTCTCAGAATTGGAATGGGAAGGAGTTGGATATCACACCTCAAGCTACAGGAAGGGTCTCAGGATTGGAATGGGAAGGAGTTTGATATCACATCTCATGCCATAGTATGGGTCTCAGGTTTGGTAGAAGCATTGGGATATCACATCTCATGCTATCGGAAGGGTATCAGTATTGGATTTGGAAGAAGTTGGATATCCCATCTCATGCTATAGGAAGGGTCTCAGGTTGGAATGGGAAGGAGTTGGATATCACATTTCGTGTTATAGGAAGGGTCTCAGGATTGGAATGGGAAGGACTTGGATATCATATCTCATGCTATAGGACGGGTCTCAGGTTTGTTATTAGAATCATTGAGATATCATATTGCATGCTGTAGGAAGGGTCTAAGGATTGGAATGGGAAGGACCTGGTTATCACATCTCATGCTATAGAACGGCTCTCAGGTTTGGAAAGGGAAGGAGTTGGATATCACATCTCATGTTATAGGATGGATCTCAGGTTTGGTATTAGAAGTATTGAGATATCACATCTCATGTTATCGGAAGGATCTCAGGTTTGGTATTAGAAGTATTGAGATATCACATCTCATGCTATAGGAAGGGTCTCAGGATTGGAATGGGAAGGAGTTGGATATCACATCTCATGCTAAAGGAAGGGTCTCAGGTTTGGTAGAAGCATTGAGATATCACATCTCATGCTATCGGAAGTGTCTCAGGATTGGAATGGGAAGGAGCTGGATATCACATCTCATGCTAAAGGAAGGGTCTCAGGTTTGGAACGGGAAGGAGTTGGATATCACATCTCATGTTATAGGAAGGGTCTCAGGTTTGGTATAAACATTGAGATATCACATCTCTGCTATCGGAAGTGTCTCAGGATTGGAATGGGAAGGAGTTGGATATCCCTACTCATGTTATAGGACGGGTCTCAGGTTTGTTATTGGAATCATTGAGATATCATATTGCATGCTGTAGGAAGGGTCTAAGGGTTGGAATGTGAAGGACTTGGATATCACATCTCATGCTATAGATAGGCTCTTAGGTTTGGAAAGGGAAGGAGTTGGATCTCACATTTCATGTTAGAGGAAGGATCTCAGGTTTGGTATTAGAAGCATTGAGATATCACATCTCATGCTATAGGAAGGGTCTCAGGATTGGAATGGGAAGGAGTTGGATATCACATCTCATGCTATAGGAAGGGTCTCAGGTTTGGTATAAGCATTGAGATATCACATCTCATGCTATAGGAAGGGTCTCAGGATTGGAATGGAAGGAGTTGGATATCAGATCTCATGTTATAGGAAGGATCTCAGGTTTGGTATTAGAAGCATTGAGACATCACATCTCATGCTATAGGAAGGGTCTCAGGATTGGAATGGGAAGGAGTTGGATATCAAATCTCATGCTATAGGAAGGGTCTCAGGATTGGAATGGGAAGGAGTTGAATATGACATCTCATGCCGTAGGAAGGGTCTCAGGTTTGGTATAAACATTGAGATATCACATCTCTGCTATCAAAAGGGTCTCAGGATTGGAATGGGAAGGAGTTGGATATCCCATCTCATGTTATAGGAAGAGTCTCAAGTTTGGTATTAGAAGCATTGAGATATCACATCTCATGCTATAGGAAGTGTCTCAGGATTGGAATGGGAAGGACTTGGATATCACATCTCATTCTATAGGTAGGGTCTCAAGTTTGACATTAGAAGCATTGAGATATCACATCTCATGCTATAGGAAGGGTCTGAGGATTGGAATGGGAAGGAGTTGGATATCACATCTCCTGCTATGGGAAGTGTCTCAGGTTTGGTATAAGCAGTGAGATATCACATCTCATGCTATAGGAAGTGTCTCAGGATTGGAATGGGAAGGAGTTGGATATCACATCTCATGTTATAGGAAGGATCTCAGGTTTGGTATAAGCATTGAGATATCACATCTCTGCTATCGGAAGGGTCTCAA
Source organism: Ambystoma mexicanum (assembly GCF_040938575.1). Lineage (NCBI taxonomy): Eukaryota > Metazoa > Chordata > Amphibia > Caudata > Ambystomatidae > Ambystoma > Ambystoma mexicanum. The sequence goes on from NW_027182364.1 coordinate 105,776, forward strand.
GATTGGAATGGGAAGGAGTTGGATATTCCCATCTCATGTTATAGGAAGGGTCTCAGGTTTGGTATTAGAAGCATTGAGACATCACATCTCATGCTATAGGAAGGGTCTCAGGATTGGAATGGGAAGGAGTTGGATATCAAATCTCATGCTATAGGAAGGGTCTCAGGATTGGAATGGGTAGGAGTTGAATATGACATCTCATGCCGTAGGAAGGGTCTCAGGTTTGGTATAAACATTGAGATATCACATCTCTGCTATCAAAAGGGTCTCAGGATTGGAATTGGAAGGAGTTGGATATCCCATCTCATGTTATAGGAAGTGTCTCAGGTTTGGTATTAGAAGCATTGAGATATCACATCTCATGCTATAGGAAGTGTCTCAGGATTGGAATGGGAAGGACTTGGATATCACATCTCCTGCTATAGGTAGGGTCTCAAGTTTGACATTAGAAGCATTGAGATATCACATCTCATGCTATAGGAAGGGTCTGAGGATTGGAATGGGAAGGAGTTGGATATCACATCTGCTATGGGAAGGGTCTCAGGTATGGTATAAGCAGTGAGATATCACATCTCATGCTATAGGAAGTGTCTCAGGATTGGAATGGGAAGGAGTTGGATATCACATCTCATGTTATAGGAAGGATCTCAGGTGTGGTATAAGCATTGAGATATCACATCTCTGCTATCGGAAGGGTCTGAAGATTGGAATGGGAAGGAGTTGGATATTCCCATCTCATGTTATAGGAAGGGTCTCAGGTTTGGTATTAGAAGCATTGAGATATCACATCTCATGCTATAGGAAGGGTCTCAGGATTGGAATGGGAAGGACTTGGATATCACATCTCATGCTATAGGGAGGGTCTCAAGTTTGATATTAGAAGCTTTGAGATATCACATCTCATGATATCGGAAGGGTCTCAGGATTGGAATGGGAAGGAGTTGGATATCACATCTCATGATAAAGGAAGGGTCTAAGGTTTGGAAGGGGAAGGATTTGGATATCACATCTCATGTTATATTACGGGTCTCAGGTTTGGTATTAGAAGCATTGAGATATCAAGTCTCATAGTATAGGAAGGGTCTCAGAATTGGAATGGGAAGGAGTTGGATATCCCATCTCATGTTATAGGAAGAGTCTCTGGTTTGGTATTAGAATCATTGAGATATCACATCGCATGCTGTAGGAAGGGTCTAAGGATTGGAATGGGATGGACTTGGATATCACATCTCATGCTATAGGTAGGCTCTCAGGTTTGGTATACGCATTGAGATATCACATCTCATGCTATAGGAAGGGTCTCAGAATTGGAATGGGAAGGAGTTGGATATCACATCTCAAGCTATAGGAAGGGTCTCAGTATTGGAATGGGAAGGACTTGGATATCACATCTCATGCTATAGGAAGGCTCTCAGGTTTGGAAGGGGAAAGAGTTGGATATCTCATTTCATGTTAGAGGTAGGATCTCAGGTTTGGTATTAGAGGCATTGAGATATCACATCTCATGCTATCAGAAGGGTCTCAGGAATGGAATGGGAAGGAGTTAGATATCACATCTCATGCTAAAGGGAGGGTCTCAGGTTTGGAAGGGGAAGGATTTGGATATCACATCTCATGTTATAGGAAGGATCTCAGGTTTGGTATTAGAAGCATTGAGATATCACATCTCATGCTATCGGAAGGATCTCAGGTTTGGTATTAGAAGCATTGAGATATCACATCTCATGCTATCAGAAGAGTCTCAGGATTGGAATAGGAAGGAGTTGGATATCACATTTCATGCTAAAGGGAGGGTCTCAGGTTTGGAAGGGGAAGGATTTGGATATCACATCTCATGTTATCGGAAGGATCTCACGTTTGGTATTAGAAGTATTGAGATATCATATCTCATGCTATAGGAAGGGTCTCAGGATTGGAATGGGAAGGAGTTGGATATCACATCTCATGCTATAGGGAGGGTCTCAGGATTGGAATGGGAAGGACTTAGATATCACATATCATGCTATAGGGAGGGTCTCAGTTTTGATATTAGAAGCATTGAGATATCACATCTCATGCTATCGGAAGTGTCTCAGGATTGGAATGGGAAGGAGCTGGATATCACATCTCATGCTAAAGGAAGGGTCTCAGGTTTGGAACGGGAAGGATTTGGATATCACATCTCATGTTATAGGAAGGGTCTCAGGTTTGGTATAAGCATTGAGATATCACATCTCTGCTATCGGAAGTGTCTCAGGATTGGAATGGGAAGGAGTTGGATATCCCATCTCATGTTATAGGACGGGTCTCAGGTTTGTTATTAGAATCATTGAGATATCATATTGCATGCTGTAGGAAGGGTCTAAGGGTTGGAATGTGAAGGACTTGGATATCACATCTCATGCTATAGATAGGCTCTTAGGTTTGGAAAGGGAAGGAGTTGGATATCACATTTCATGTTAGAGGAAGGATCTCAGGTTTGGTATTAGAAGCATTGAGATATCGCATCTCATGCTATAGGAAGGGTCTCAGGATTGGAATGAGAAGCAGTTGGATATCACATCTCATGCTATAGGAAGGGTCTCAGGTTTGGTATAAGCATTGAGATATCACATCTCATGCTATAGGACGGGTCTCAGGATTGGAATGGAAGGAGTTGGATATCACATCTCATGTTATAGGAAGGATCTCAGGTTTGGTATTAGAAGCATTGAGACATCACATCTCATGCTATAGGAAGGGTCTCAGGGTTGGAATGGGAAGGAGTTGGATATCACATCTCATCCAATAGGAAGGGTCTCAGGTTTGGAATGGGAAGGAATTGGATATCACATCTCATGTTATAGGAAGGATCTCAGGTTTGGTATTAGAAGCATTGAGATATCACATCTCATGCTATAGGAAGGGTCTCAGGATTGGAATGTGAAGGATTTGGATATCACATCTCATGCTAAAGGAAGGGTCTCAGGTTTGGTAGAAGCATTGAGATATCACGTCGCTGCTATCGGAAGGGTCTCAGGATTGGATTGGGAAGGAGTTGGATATCCCTTCTCATGCTATAGGAAGGGTCTCAGGATTTGAATGGCAAGGAGTTGGATATCACATCTCATGCCATAGGAAGGGTCTCAGGTTTGGTATAAGCATTGAGATATCACATCTCTGCTATCGGAAGGGTCTCAGGATTGGATTGGGAAGGAGTTGGATATCCCTTCTCATGCTATAGGAAGTGTCTCAGGTTGGAATGGGAAGGAGTTGGATATCACATCTCATGTTATAGGAAGGGTCTCAGGATTGGAATGGGAAGGATTTGGATATCACATCTCTTGCTATAGGAAGGGTCTCAGGATTGGAATGGGTAGGAGTTGGATATTACTTTCTTGCTATAGGAAGGGTCTCATGTTTGGAATGGGAAGGAGTTGGATATCACATATGCTATAGTTAGTGTCTCAGGTTTGGAACGGGAAGGAGTTGGATATCACATCTCATGTTATAGGAAGGGTCTCAGGTTTGGTATAAGCATTGAGATATCACATCTCTGCTATCGGAAGCGGCTCAGGATTGGAATGGGAAGGAGTTGGATATCCCATCTCATGTTATAGGAAGAGTCTCTGGTTTGGTATTAGAATCATTGAGATATCACATAGCATGCTGTAGGAAGGGTCTAAGGATTGGAATGGGATGGACTTGGATATCACATCTCATGTTATAGGTAGCTTCTCAGGTTTGCTATAAGCATTGAGATATCACATCTCATGCTATAGGAAGGGTCACAGGATTGGAATGGGAAGGAATTGGATATCACATCTCATGCTATAGGAAGGGTCTCAGATTTGGTATAAGCATTGAGATATCACATCTCATGCTAAAGGAAGGGTCTCAGGATTGGAATGGGAAGGAGTTGTATATGACATCTCAGGCCATAGGAAGGTTCTCAGGTTTGGTATAAGCATTGAGATATCACATCTCTGCTATCGGAAAGGTCTCAGGATTGGAATGGGAAGGAGTTGGATATCCCATCTCATGTTATAGGAAGGGTCTCAGGTTTGGTATTAGAAGCATAGAGATATCACATCTCATGCTATAGGAAGGGTCTCAGGATTGGAATGGGAAGGACTTGGATGTCACATCTCATGCTATAGGTAGGGTCTCAAGTTTGATATTAGAAGCATTGAGATAACAAATCTCAAGATATCGGAAGGGTCTCAGGATTGGAATGGGAAGGAGTTGGATATCACATCTCATGATAAAGGAAGGGTCTAAGGTTTGGAAGGGGAAGGATTTGGATATCACATCTCATGTTATAGGACGGGTCTCAGGTTTAATATTAGAAGCATTGAGATATCAAGTCTCATGGTATAAGAAGGGTCTCAGAATTGGAATGGGAAGGAGTTGGATATCACACCTCAAGCTATAGGAAGGGTCTCAGGATTGGAATGGGAAGGAGTTTGATATCACATCTCATGCCATAGTATGGGTCTCAGGTTTGGTAGAAGCATTGGGATATCACATCTCATGCTATCGGAAGGGTATCAGTATTGGATTTGGAAGAAGTTGGATATCCCATCTCATGCTATAGGAAGGGTCTCAGGTTGGAATGGGAAGGAGTTGGATATCACATTTCGTGTTATAGGAAGGGTCTCAGGATTGGAATGGGAAGGACTTGGATATCATATCTCATGCTATAGGACGGGTCTCAGGTTTGTTATTAGAATCATTGAGATATCATATTGCATGCTGTAGGAAGGGTCTAAGGATTGGAATGGGAAGGACCTGGTTATCACATCTCATGCTATAGAACGGCTCTCAGGTTTGGAAAGGGAAGGAGTTGGATATCACATCTCATGTTATAGGATGGATCTCAGGTTTGGTATTAGAAGTATTGAGATATCACATCTCATGTTATCGGAAGGATCTCAGGTTTGGTATTAGAAGTATTGAGATATCACATCTCATGCTATAGGAAGGGTCTCAGGATTGGAATGGGAAGGAGTTGTATATCACATCTCATGCTAAAGGAAGGGTCTCAGGTTTGGTAGAAGCATTGAGATATCACATCTCATGCTATAGGAAGGGTCTCATGATTGGAATGGGAAGGAGTTGGATATCACATCTCATGCTATAGGGAGGGTCTCGGGATTGGAATGGGAAGGACTTAGATATCACATATCATGCTATAGGGAGGGTCTCAGTTTTGATATTAGAAGCATTGAGATATCACATCTCATGCTATCGGAAGTGTCTCAGGATTGGAATGGGAAGGAGCTGGATATCACATCTCATGCTAAAGGAAGGGTCTCAGGTTTGGAACGGGAAGGATTTGGATATCACATCTCATGTTATAGGAAGGGTCTCAGGTTTGGTATAAGCATTGAGATATCACATCTCTGCTATCGGAAGTGTCTCAGGATTGGAATGGGAAGGAGTTGGATATCCCATCTCATGTTATAGGACGGGTCTCAGGTTTGTTATAAGAATCATTGAGATATCATATTGCATGCTGTAGGAAGGGTCTAAGGGTTGGAATGTGAAGGACTTGGATATCACATCTCATGCTATAGATAGGCTCTTAGGTTTGGAAAGGGAAGGAGTTGGATATCACATTTCATGTTATCAGAAGGATCTCAGGTTTGGTATTAGAAGTATTGAGATATCACATCTCATGCTATAGGAAGGGTCTCAGGATTGGAATGGGAAGGAGTTGGATATCACATCTCATGCTAAAGGAATGGTCTCAGGTTTGGTAGAAGCATTGAGATATCACATCTCATGCTATCGGAAGTGTCTCAGGATTGGAATGGGAAGGAGCTGGATATCACATCTCATGCTAAAGGAAGGGTCTCAGGTTTGGAACGGGAAGGAGTTGGATATCACATCTCATGTTATAGGAAGGGTCTCAGGTTTGGTATAAACATTGAGATATCACATCTCTGCTATCGGAAGTGTCTCAGGATTGGAATGGGAAGGAGTTGGATATCCCTACTCATGTTATAGGACGGGTCTCAGGTTTGTTATTGGAATCATTGAGATATCATATTGCATGCTGTAGGAAGGGTCTAAGGGTTGGAATGTGAAGGACTTGGATATCACATCTCATGCTATAGATAGGCTCTTAGGTTTGGAAAGGGAAGGAGTTGGATCTCACATTTCATGTTAGAGGAAGGATCTCAGGTTTGGTATTAGAAGCATTGAGATATCACATCTCATGCTATAGGAAGGGTCTCAGGATTGGAATGGGAAGGAGTTGGATATCACATCTCATGCTATAGGAAGGGTCTCAGGTTTGGTATAAGCATTGAGATATCACATCTCATGCTATAGGAAGGGTCTCAGGATTGGAATGGAAGGAGTTGGATATCAGATCTCATGTTATAGGAAGGATCTCAGGTTTGGTATTAGAAGCATTGAGACATCACATCTCATGCTATAGGAAGGGTCTCAGGATTGGAATGGGAAGGAGTTGGATATCAAATCTCATGCTATAGGAAGGGTCTCAGGATTGGAATGGGAAGGAGTTGAATATGACATCTCATGCCGTAGGAAGGGTCTCAGGTTTGGTATAAACATTGAGATATCACATCTCTGCTATCAAAAGGGTCTCAGGATTGGAATGGGAAGGAGTTGGATATCCCATCTCATGTTATAGGAAGAGTCTCAAGTTTGGTATTAGAAGCATTGAGATATCACATCTCATGCTATAGGAAGTGTCTCAGGATTGGAATGGGAAGGACTTGGATATCACATCTCATTCTATAGGTAGGGTCTCAAGTTTGTCATTAGAAGCATTGAGATATCACATCTCATGCTATAGGAAGGGTCTGAGGATTGGAATGGGAAGGAGTTGGATATCACATCTCCTGCTATGGGAAGTGTCTCAGGTTTGGTATAAGCAGTGAGATATCACATCTCATGCTATAGGAAGTGTCTCAGGATTGGAATGGGAAGGACTTGGATATCACATCTCATGTTATAGGAAGGATCTCAGGTTTGGTATAAGCATTGAGATATCACATCTCTGCTATCGGAAGGGTCTCAAGATTGGAATGGGAAGGAGTTGGATATTCCCATCTCATGTTATAGGAAGGGTCTCAGGTTTGGTATTAGAAGCATTGAGATATCACATCTCATGCTATAGGAAGGGTCTCAGGATTGGAATGGGAAGGACTTGGATATCACATCTCATGCTATAGGGAGGGTCTCAAGTTTGATATTAGAAGCTTTGAGATATCACATCTCATGATATCGGAAGGGTCTCAGGATTGGAATGGGAAGGAGTTGTATATCACATCTCATGCTAAAGGAAGGGTCTCAGGTTTGGTAGAAGCATTGAGATATCACATCTCATGCTATAGGAAGGGTCTCATGATTGGAATGGGAAGGAGTTGGATATCACATCTCATGCTATAGGGAGGGTCTCGGGATTGGAATGGGAAGGACTTAGATATCACATATCATGCTATAGGGAGGGTCTCAGTTTTGATATTAGAAGCATTGAGATATCACATCTCATGCTATCGGAAGTGTCTCAGGATTGGAATGGGAAGGAGCTGGATATCACATCTCATGCTAAAGGAAGGGTCTCAGGTTTGGAACGGGAAGGATTTGGATATCACATCTCATGTTATAGGAAGGGTCTCAGGTTTGGTATAAGCATTGAGATATCACATCTCTGCTATCGGAAGTGTCTCAGGATTGGAATGGGAAGGAGTTGGATATCCCATCTCATGTTATAGGACGGGTCTCAGGTTTGTTATTAGAATCATTGAGATATCATATTGCATGCTGTAGGAAGGGTCTAAGGGTTGGAATGTGAAGGACTTGGATATCACATCTCATGCTATAGATAGGCTCTTAGGTTTGGAAAGGGAAGGAGTTGGATATCACATTTCATGTTAGAGGAAGGATCTCAGGTTTGGTATTAGAAGCATTGAGATATCACATCTCATGCTATAGGAAGGGTCTCAGGATTGGAATGGGAAGCAGTTGGATATCACATCTCATGCTATAGGAAGGGTCTCAGGTTTGGTATAAGCATTGAGATATCACATCTCATGCTATAGGACGGGTCTCAGGATTGGAATGGAAGGAGTTGGATATCACATCTCATGTTATAGGAAGGATCTCAGGTTTGGTATTAGAAGCATTGAGACATCACATCTCATGCTATAGGAAGGGTCTCAGGGTTGGAATGGGAAGGAGTTGGATATCACATCTCATCCAATAGGAAGGGTCTCAGGTTTGGAATGGGAAGGAATTGGATATCACATCTCATGTTATAGGAAGGATCTCAGGTTTGGTATTAGAAGCATTGAGATATCACATCTCATGCTATAGGAAGGGTCTCAGGATTGGAATGTGAAGGATTTGGATATCACATCTCATGCTAAAGGAAGGGTCTCAGGTTTGGTAGAAGCATTGAGATATCACGTCTCTGTATCGGAAGGGTCTCAGGATTGGATTGGGAAGGAGTTGGATATCCCTTCTCATGCTATAGGAAGGGTCTCAGGATTTGAATGGCAAGGAGTTGGATATCACATCTCATGCCATAGGAAGGGTCTCAGGTTTGGTATAAGCATTGAGATATCACATCTCTGCTATCGGAAGGGTCTCAGGATTGGATTGGGAATGAGTTGGATATCCCTTCTCATGCTATAGGAAGTGTCTCAGGTTGGAATGGGAAGGAGTTGGATATCACATCTCATGTTATAGGAAGGGTCTCAGGATTGGAATGGGAAGGATTTGGATATCACATCTCTTGCTATAGGAAGGGTCTCAGGATTGGAATGGGTAGGAGTTGGATATTACTTTCTTGCTATAGGAAGGGTCTCATGTTTGGAATGGGAAGGAGTTGGATATCACATATGCTATAGTTAGTGTCTCAGGTTTGGAATGGGAAGGAGTTGGATATCACATCTCATGTTATAGGAAGGGTCTCAGGTTTGGTATAAGCATTGAGATATCACATCTCTGCTATCGGAAGCGGCTCAGGATTGGAATGGGAAGGAGTTGGATATCCCATCTCATGTTATAGGAAGAGTCTCTGGTTTGGTATTAGAATCATTGAGATATCACATCGCATGCTGTAGGAAGGGTCTAAGGATTGGAATGGGATGGACTTGGATATCACATCTCATGTTATAGGTAGGCTCTCAGGTTTGCTATAAGCATTGAGATATCACATCTCATGCTATAGGAAGGGTCACAGGATTGGAATGGGAAGGAATTGGATATCACATCTCATGCTATAGGAAGGGTCTCAGATTTGGTATAAGCATTGAGATATCACATCTCATGCTAAAGGAAGGGTCTCAGGATTGGAATGGGAAGGAGTTGTATATGACATCTCAGGCCATAGGAAGGTTCTCAGGTTTGGTATAAGCATTGAGATATCACATCTCTGCTATCGGAAAGGTCTCAGGATTGGAATGGGAAGGAGTTGGATATCCCATCTCATGTTATAGGAAGGGTCTCAGGTTTGGTATTAGAAGCATAGAGATATCACATCTCATGCTATAGGAAGGGTCTCAGGATTGGAATGGGAAGGACTTGGATGTCACATCTCATGCTATAGGTAGGGTCTCAAGTTTGATATTAGAAGCATTGAGATAACAAATCTCATGATATCGGAAGGGTCTCAGGATTGGAATGGGAAGGAGTTGGATATCACATCTCATGATAAAGGAAGGGTCTAAGGTTTGGAAGGGGAAGGATTTGGATATCACATCTCATGTTATAGGACGGGTCTCAGGTTTAATATTAGAAGCATTGAGATATCAAGTCTCATGGTATAAGAAGGGTCTCAGAATTGGAATGGGAAGGAGTTGGATATCACACCTCAAGCTATAGGAAGGGTCTCAGGATTGGAATGGGAAGGAGTTTGATATCACATCTCATGCCATAGTATGGGTCTCAGGTTTGGTAGAAACATTGGGATATCACATCTCATGCTATCGGAAGGGTATCAGTATTGGATTTGGAAGAAGTTGGATATCCCATCTCATGCTATAGGAAGGGTCTCAGGTTGGAATGGGAAGGAGTTGGATATCACATTTCGTGTTATAGGAAGGGTCTCAGGATTGGAATGGGAAGGACTTGGATATCATATCTCATGCTATAGGACGGGTCTCAGGTTTGTTATTAGAATCATTGAGATATCATATTGCATGCTGTAGGAAGGGTCTAAGGATTGGAATGGGAAGGACCTGGTTATCACATCTCATGCTATAGAACGGCTCTCAGGTTTGGAAAGGGAAGGAGTTGGATATCACATCTCATGTTATAGGATGGATCTCAGGTTTGGTATTAGAAGTATTGAGATATCACATCTCATGTTATCGGAAGGATCTCAGGTTTGGTATTAGAAGTATTGAGATATCACATCTCATGCTATAGGAAGGGTCTCAGGATTGGAATGGGAAGGAGTTGGATATCACATCTCATGCTAAAGGAAGGGTCTCAGGTTTGGTAGAAGCATTGAGATATCACATCTCATGCTATCGGAAGTGTCTCAGGATTGGAATGGGAAGGAGCTGGATATCACATCTCATGCTAAAGGAAGGGTCTCAGGTTTGGAACGGGAAGGAGTTGGATATCACATCTCATGTTATAGGAAGGGTCTCAGGTTTGGTATAAACATTGAGATATCACATCTCTGCTATCGGAAGTGTCTCAGGATTGGAATGGGAAGGAGTTGGATATCCCTACTCATGTTATAGGACGGGTCTCAGGTTTGTTATTGGAATCATTGAGATATCATATTGCATGCTGTAGGAAGGGTCTAAGGGTTGGAATGTGAAGGACTTGGATATCACATCTCATGCTATAGATAGGCTCTTAGGTTTGGAAAGGGAAGGAGTTGGATCTCACATTTCATGTTAGAGGAAGGATCTCAGGTTTGGTATTAGAAGCATTGAGATATCACATCTCATGCTATAGGAAGGGTCTCAGGATTGGAATGGGAAGGAGTTGGATATCACATCTCATGCTATAGGAAGGGTCTCAGGTTTGGTATAAGCATTGAGATATCACATCTCATGCTATAGGAAGGGTCTCAGGATTGGAATGGAAGGAGTTGGATATCAGATCTCATGTTATAGGAAGGATCTCAGGTTTGGTATTAGAAGCATTGAGACATCACATCTCATGCTATAGGAAGGGTCTCAGGATTGGAATGGGAAGGAGTTGGATATCAAATCTCATGCTATAGGAAGGGTCTCAGGATTGGAATGGGAAGGAGTTGAATATGACATCTCATGCCGTAGGAAGGGTCTCAGGTTTGGTATAAACATTGAGATATCACATCTCTGCTATCAAAAGGGTCTCAGGATTGGAATGGGAAGGAGTTGGATATCCCATCTCATGTTATAGGAAGAGTCTCAAGTTTGGTATTAGAAGCATTGATATATCACATCTCATGCTATAGGAAGTGTCTCAGGATTGGAATGGGAAGGACTTGGATATCACATCTCATTCTATAGGTAGGGTCTCAAGTTTGACATTAGAAGCATTGAGATATCACATCTCATGCTATAGGAAGGGTCTGAGGATTGGAATGGGAAGGAGTTGGATATCACATCTCCTGCTATGGGAAGTGTCTCAGGTTTGGTATAAGCAGTGAGATATCACATCTCATGCTATAGGAAGTGTCTCAGGATTGGAATGGGAAGGACTTGGATATCACATCTCATGTTATAGGAAGGATCTCAGGTTTGGTATAAGCATTGAGATATCACATCTCTGCTATCGGAAGGGTCTCAAGATTGGAATGGGAAGGAGTTGGATATTCCCATCTCATGTTATAGGAAGGGTCTCAGGTTTGGTATTAGAAGCATTGAGATATCACATCTCATGCTATAGGAAGGGTCTCAGGATTGGAATGGGAAGGACTTGGATATCACATCTCATGCTATAGGGAGGGTCTCAAGTTTGATATTAGAAGCTTTGAGATATCACATCTCATGATATCGGAAGGGTCTCAGGATTGGAATGGGAAGGAGTTGGATATCACATCTCATGATAAAGGAAGGGTCTAAGGTTTGGAAGGGGAAGGATTTGGATATCACATCTCATGTTATAGGACGGGTCTCAGGTTTAATATTAGAAGCATTGAGATATCAAGTCTCATGGTATAAGAAGGGTCTCAGAATTGGAATGGGAAGGAGTTGGATATCACACCTCAAGCTATAGGAAGGGTCTCAGGATTGGAATGGGAAGGAGTTTGATATCACATCTCATGCCATAGTATGGGTCTCAGGTTTGGTAGAAGCATTGGGATATCACATCTCATGCTATCGGAAGGGTATCAGTATTGGATTTGGAAGAAGTTGGATATCCCATCTCATGCTATAGGAAGGGTCTCAGTTTGGAATGGGAAGGAGTTGGATATCACATTTCGTGTTATAGGAAGGGTCTCAGGATTGGAATGGGAAGGACTTGGATATCATATCTCATGCTATAGGACGGGTCTCAGGTTTGTTATTAGAATCATTGAGATATCATATTGCATGCTGTAGGAAGGGTCTAAGGATTGGAATGGGAAGGACCTGGTTATCACATCTCATGCTATAGAACGGCTCTCAGGTTTGGAAAGGGAAGGAGTTGGATATCACATCTCATGTTATAGGATGGATCTCAGGTTTGGTATTAGAAGTATTGAGATATCACATCTCATGTTATCGGAAGGATCTCAGGTTTGGTATTAGAAGTATTGAGATATCACATCTCATGCTATAGGAAGGGTCTCAGGATTGGAATGGGAAGGAGTTGGATATCACATCTCATGCTAAAGGAAGGGTCTCAGGTTTGGTAGAAGCATTGAGATATCACATCTCATGCTATCGGAAGTGTCTCAGGATTGGAATGGGAAGGAGCTGGATATCACATCTCATGCTAAAGGAAGGGTCTCAGGTTTGGAACGGGAAGGAGTTGGATATCACATCTCATGTTATAGGAAGGGTCTCAGGTTTGGTATAAACATTGAGATATCACATCTCTGCTATCGGAAGTGTCTCAGGATTGGAATGGGAAGGAGTTGGATATCCCTACTCATGTTATAGGACGGGTCTCAGGTTTGTTATTGGAATCATTGAGATATCATATTGCATGCTGTAGGAAGGGTCTAAGGGTTGGAATGTGAAGGACTTGGATATCACATCTCATGCTATAGATAGGCTCTTAGGTTTGGAAAGGGAAGGAGTTGGATCTCACATTTCATGTTAGAGGAAGGATCTCAGGTTTGGTATTAGAAGCATTGAGATATCACATCTCATGCTATAGGAAGGGTCTCAGGATTGGAATGGGAAGGAGTTGGATATCACATCTCATGCTATAGGAAGGGTCTCAGGTTTGGTATAAGCATTGAGATATCACATCTCATGCTATAGGAAGGGTCTCAGGATTGGAATGGAAGGAGTTGGATATCAGATCTCATGTTATAGGAAGGATCTCAGGTTTGGTATTAGAAGCATTGAGACATCACATCTCATGCTATAGGAAGGGTCTCAGGATTGGAATGGGAAGGAGTTGGATATCAAATCTCATGCTATAGGAAGGGTCTCAGGATTGGAATGGGAAGGAGTTGAATATGACATCTCATGCCGTAGGAAGGGTCTCAGGTTTGGTATAAACATTGAGATATCACATCTCTGCTATCAAAAGGGTCTCAGGATTGGAATGGGAAGGAGTTGGATATCCCATCTCATGTTATAGGAAGAGTCTCAAGTTTGGTATTAGAAGCATTGAGATATCACATCTCATGCTATAGGAAGTGTCTCAGGATTGGAATGGGAAGGACTTGGATATCACATCTCATTCTATAGGTAGGGTCTCAAGTTTGACATTAGAAGCATTGAGATATCACATCTCATGCTATAGGAAGGGTCTGAGGATTGGAATGGGAAGGAGTTGGATATCACATCTCCTGCTATGGGAAGTGTCTCAGGTTTGGTATAAGCAGTGAGATATCACATCTCATGCTATAGGAAGTGTCTCAGGATTGGAATGGGAAGGAGTTGGATATCACATCTCATGTTATAGGAAGGATCTCAGGTTTGGTATAAGCATTGAGATATCACATCTCTGCTATCGGAAGGGTCTCAAGATTGGAATGGGAAGGAGTTGGATATTCCCATCTCATGTTATAGGAAGGGTCTCAGGTTTGGTATTAGAAGCATTGAGATATCACATCTCATGCTATAGGAAGGGTCTCAGGATTGGAATGGGAAGGACTTGGATATCACATCTCATGCTATAGGGAGGGTCTCAAGTTTGATATTAGAAGCTTTGAGATATCACATCTCATGATATCGGAAGGGTCTCGGGATTGGAATGGGAAGGAGTTGGATATCACATCTCATGATAAAGGAAGGGTCTAAGGTTTGGAAGGGGAAGGATTTGGATATCACATCTCATGTTATATTACGGGTCTCAGGTTTGGTATTAGAAGCATTGAGATATCAAGTCTCATAGTATAGGAAGGGTCTCAGAATTGGAATGGGAAGGAGTTGGATATCCCATCTCATGTTATAGGAAGAGTCTCTGGTTTGGTATTAGAATCATTGAGATATCACATCGCATGCTGTAGGAAGGGTCTAAGGATTGGAATGGGATGGACTTGGATATCACATCTCATGTTATAGGTAGGCTCTCAGGTTTGGTATAAGCATTGAGATATCAGATCTCATGCTATAGGAAGGGTCTCAGAATTGGAATGGGAAGGAGTTGGATATCACATCTCAAGCTATAGGAAGGGTCTCAGTATTGGAATGGGAAGGACTTGGATATCACATCTCATGCTATAGGAAGGCTCTCAGGTTTGGAAGGGGAAAGAGTTGGATATCTCATTTCATGTTAGAGGTAGGATCTCAGGTTTGGTATTAGAGGCATTGAGATATCACATCTCATGCTATCAGAAGGGTCTCAGGAATGGAATGGGAAGGAGTTAGATATCACATCTCATGCTAAAGGGAGGGTCTCAGGTTTGGAAGGGGAAGGATTTGGATATCACATCTCATGTTATAGGAAGGATCTCAGGTTTGGTATTAGAAGCATTGAGATATCACATCTCATGCTATCGGAAGGATCTCAGGTTTGGTATTAGAAGCATTGAGATATCACATCTCATGCTATCAGAAGAGTCTCAGGATTGGAATAGGAAGGAGTTGGATATCACATTTCATGCTAAAGGGAGGGTCTCAGGTTTGGAAGGGGAAGGATTTGGATATCACATCTCATGTTATCGGAAGGATCTCACGTTTGGTATTAGAAGTATTGAGATATCATATCTCATGCTATAGGAAGGGTCTCAGGATTGGAATGGGAAGGAGTTGGATATCACATCTCATGCTATAGGGAGGGTCTCAGGATTGGAATGGGAAGGACTTAGATATCACATATCATGCTATAGGGAGGGTCTCAGTTTTGATATTAGAAGCATTGAGATATCACATCTCATGCTATCGGAAGTGTCTCAGGATTGGAATGGGAAGGAGCTGGATATCACATCTCATGCTAAAGGAAGGGTCTCAGGTTTGGAACGGGAAGGATTTGGATATCACATCTCATGTTATAGGAAGGGTCTCAGGTTTGGTATAAGCATTGAGATATCACATCTCTGCTATCGGAAGTGTCTCAGGATTGGAATGGGAAGGAGTTGGATATCCCATCTCATGTTATAGGACAGGTCTCAGGTTTGTTATTAGAATCATTGAGATATCATATTGCATGCTGTAGGAAGGGTCTAAGGGTTGGAATGTGAAGGACTTGGATATCACATCTCATGCTATAGATAGGCTCTTAGGTTTGGAAAGGGAAGGAGTTGGATATCACATTTCATGTTAGAGGAAGGATCTCAGGTTTGGTATTAGAAGCATTGAGATATCACATCTCATGCTATAGGAAGGGTCTCAGGATTGGAATGGGAAGCAGTTGGATATCACATCTCATGCTATAGGAAGGGTCTCAGGTTTGGTATAAGCCTTGAGATATCACATCTCATGCTATAGGACGGGTCTCAGGATTGGAATGGAAGGAGTTGGATATCACATCTCATGTTATAGGAAGGATCTCAGGTTTGGTATTAGAAGCATTGAGACATCACATCTCATGCTATAGGAAGGGTCTCAAGGTTGGAATGGGAAGGAGTTGGATATCACATCTCATCCAATAGGAAGGGTCTCAGGTTTGGAATGGGAAGGAATTCGATATCACATCTCATGTTATAGGAAGGATCTCAGGTTTGGTATTAGAAGCATTGAGATATCACATCTCATGCTATAGGAAGGGTCTCAGGATTGGAATGTGAAGGATTTGGATATCACATCTCATGCTAAAGGAAGGGTCTCAGGTTTGGCAGAAGCATTGAGATATCACGTCGCTGCTATCGGAAGGGTCTCAGGATTGGATTGGGAAGGAGTTGGATATCCCTTCTCATGCTATAGGAAGGGTCTCAGGATTTGAATGGCAAGGAGTTGGATATCACATCTCATGCCATAGGAAGGGACTCAGGTTTGGTATAAGCATTGAGATATCACATCTCTGCTATCGGAAGGGTCTCAGGATTGGATTGGGAAGGAGTTGGATATCCCTTCTCATGCTATAGGAAGTGTCTCAGGTTGGAATGGGAAGGAGTTGGATATCACATCTCATGTTATAGGAAGGGTCTCAGGATTGGAATGGGAAGGATTTGGATATCACATCTCTTGCTATAGGAAGGGTCTCAGGATTGGAATGGGTAGGAGTTGGATATTACTTTCTTGCTATAGGAAGGGTCTCATGTTTGGAATGGGAAGGAATTGGATATCACATATGCTATTGTTAGTGTCTCAGGTTTGGAACGGGAAGGAGTTGGATATCACATCTCATGTTATAGGAAGGGTCTCAGGTTTGGTATAAGCATTGAGATATCACATCTCTGCTATCGGAAGCGGCTCAGGATTGGAATGGGAAGGAGTTGGATATCCCATCTCATGTTATAGGAAGAGTCTCTGGTTTGGTATTAGAATTATTGAGATATCACATCGCATGCTGTAGGAAGGGTCTAAGGATTGGAATGGGATAGACTTGGATATCACATCTCATGTTATAGGTAGGCTCTCAGGTTTGGTATAAGCATTGAGATATCACATCTCATGCTATAGGAAGGGTCTCAGGATTGGAATGGGAAGGAATTGGATATCACATCTCATGCTATAGGAAGGGTCTCAGATTTGGTATAAGCATTGAGATATCACATCTCATGCTAAAGGAAGGGTCTCAGGATTGGAATGGGAAGGAGTTGTATATGACATCTCAGGCCATAGGAAGGTTCTCAGGTTTGGTATAAGCATTGAGATATCACATCTCTGCTATCGGAAAGGTCTCAGGATTGGAATGGGAAGGAGTTGGATATCCCATCTCATGTTATAGGAAGGGTCTCAGGTTTGGTATTAGAAGCATAGAGATATCACATCTCATGCTATAGGAAGGGTCTCAGGATTGGAATGGGAAGGACTTGGATGTCACATCTCATGCTATAGGGAGGGTCTCAAGTTTGATATTAGAAGCATTGAGATAACAAATCTCATGATATCGGAAGGGTCTCAGGATTGGAATGGGAAGGAGTTGGATATCACATCTCATGATAAAGGAAGGGTCTAAGGTTTGGAAGGGGAAGGATTTGGATATCACATCTCATGTTATAGGACGGGTCTCAGGTTTAATATTAGAAGCATTGAGATATCAAGTCTCATGGTATAAGAAGGGTCTCAGAATTGGAATGGGAAGGAGTTGGATATCACACCTCAAGCTACAGGAAGGGTCTCAGGATTGGAATGGGAAGGAGTTTGATATCACATCTCATGCCATAGTATGGGTCTCAGGTTTGGTAGAAGCATTGGGATATCACATCTCATGCTATCGGAAGGGTATGAGTATTGGATTTGGAAGAAGTTGGATATCCCATCTCATGCTATAGGAAGGGTCTCAGGTTGGAATGGGAAGGAGTTGGATATCACATTTCGTGTTATAGGAAGGGTCTCAGGATTGGAATGGGAAGGACTTGGATATCATATCTCATGCTATAGGACGGGTCTCAGGTTTGTTATTAGAATCATTGAGATATCATATTGCATGCTGTAGGAAGGGTCTAAGGATTGGAATGGGAAGGACCTGGTTATCACATCTCATGCTATAGAACGGCTCTCAGGTTTGGAAAGGGAAGGAGTTGGATATCACATCTCATGTTATAGGATGGATCTCAGGTTTGGTATTAGAAGTATTGAGATATCACATCTCATGTTATCGGAAGGATCTCAGGTTTGGTATTAGAAGTATTGAGATATCACATCTCATGCTATAGGAAGGGTCTCAGGATTGGAATGGGAAGGAGTTGGATATCACATCTCATGCTAAAGGAAGGGTCTCAGGTTTGGTAGAAGCATTGAGATATCACATCTCATGCTATCGGAAGTGTCTCAGGATTGGAATGGGAAGGAGCTGGATATCACATCTCATGCTAAAGGAAGGGTCTCAGGTTTGGAACGGGAAGGAGTTGGATATCACATCTCATGTTATAGGAAGGGTCTCAGGTTTGGTATAAACATTGAGATATCACATCTCTGCTATCGGAAGTGTCTCAGGATTGGAATGGGAAGGAGTTGGATATCCCTACTCATGTTATAGGACGGGTCTCAGGTTTGTTATTGGAATCATTGAGATATCATATTGCATGCTGTAGGAAGGGTCTAAGGGTTGGAATGTGAAGGACTTGGATATCACATCTCATGCTATAGATAGGCTCTTAGGTTTGGAAAGGGAAGGAGTTGGATCTCACATTTCATGTTAGAGGAAGGATCACAGGTTTGGTATTAGAAGCATTGAGATATCACATCTCATGCTATAGGAAGGGTCTCAGGATTGGAATGGGAAGGAGTTGGATATCACATCTCATGCTATAGGAAGGGTCTCAGGTTTGGTATAAGCATTGAGATATCACATCTCATGCTATAGGAAGGGTCTCAGGATTGGAATGGAAGGAGTTGGATATCAGATCTCATGTTATAGGAAGGATCTCAGGTTTGGTATTAGAAGCATTGAGACATCACATCTCATGCTATAGGAAGGGTCTCAGGATTGGAATGGGAAGGAGTTGGATATCAAATCTCATGCTATAGGAAGGGTCTCAGGATTGGAATGGGAAGGAGTTGAATATGACATCTCATGCCGTAGGAAGGGTCTCAGGTTTGGTATAAACATTGAGATATCACATCTCTGCTATCAAAAGGGTCTCAGGATTGGAATGGGAAGGAGTTGGATATCCCATCTCATGTTATAGGAAGAGTCTCAAGTTTGGTATTAGAAGCATTGAGATATCACATCTCATGCTATAGGAAGTGTCTCAGGATTGGAATGGGAAGGACTTGGATATCACATCTCATTCTATAGGTAGGGTCTCAAGTTTGACATTAGAAGCATTGAGATATCACATCTCATGCTATAGGAAGGGTCTGAGGATTGGAATGGGAAGGAGTTGGATATCACATCTCCTGCTATGGGAAGTGTCTCAGGTTTGGTATAAGCAGTGAGATATCACATCTCATGCTATAGGAAGTGTCTCAGGATTGGAATGGGAAGGAGTTGGATATCACATCTCATGTTATAGGAAGGATCTCAGGTTTGGTATAAGCATTGAGATATCACATCTCTGCTATCGGAAGGGTCTCAAGATTGGAATGGGAAGGAGTTGGATATTCCCATCTCATGTTATAGGAAGGGTCTCAGGTTTGGTATTAGAAGCATTGAGATATCACATCTCATGCTATAGGAAGGGTCTCAGGATTGGAATGGGAAGGACTTGGATATCACATCTCATGCTATAGGGAGGGTCTCAAGTTTGATATTAGAAGCTTTGAGATATCACATCTCATGATATCGGAAGGGTCTCAGGATTGGAATGGGAAGGAGTTGGATATCACATCTCATGATAAAGGAAGGGTCTAAGGTTTGGAAGGGGAAGGATTTGGATATCACATCTCATGTTATATTACGGGTCTCAGGTTTGGTATTAGAAGCATTGAGATATCAAGTCTCATAGTATAGGAAGGGTCTCAGAATTGGAATGGGAAGGAGTTGGATATCCCATCTCATGTTATAGGAAGAGTCTCTGGTTTGGTATTAGAATCATTGAGATATCACATCGCATGCTGTAGGAAGGGTCTAAGG
Organism: Ambystoma mexicanum; assembly: GCF_040938575.1. Classification (NCBI taxonomy): domain Eukaryota; kingdom Metazoa; phylum Chordata; class Amphibia; order Caudata; family Ambystomatidae; genus Ambystoma; species Ambystoma mexicanum. Next base: position 125,948 of record NW_027182364.1, read on the forward strand.
ATTGGAATGGGATGGACTTGGATATCACATCTCATGTTATAGGTAGGCTCTCAGGTTTGGTATAAGCATTGAGATATCACATCTCATGCTATAGGAAGGGTCTCAGAATTGGAATGGGAAGGAGTTGGATATCACATCTCAAGCTATAGGAAGGGTCTCAGTATTGGAATGGGAAGGACTTGGATATCACATCTCATGCTATAGGAAGGCTCTCAGGTTTGGAAGGGGAAAGAGTTGGATATCTCATTTCATGTTAGAGGTAGGATCTCAGGTTTGGTATTAGAGGCATTGAGATATCACATCTCATGCTATCAGAAGGGTCTCAGGAATGGAATGGGAAGGAGTTAGATATCACATCTCATGCTAAAGGGAGGGTCTCAGGTTTGGAAGGGGAAGGATTTGGATATCACATCTCATGTTATAGGAAGGATCTCAGGTTTGGTATTAGAAGCATTGAGATATCACATCTCATGCTATCGGAAGGATCTCAGGTTTGGTATTAGAAGCATTGAGATATCACATCTCATGCTATCAGAAGAGTCTCAGGATTGGAATAGGAAGGAGTTGGATATCACATTTCATGCTAAAGGGAGGGTCTCAGGTTTGGAAGGGGAAGGATTTGGATATCACATCTCATGTTATCGGAAGGATCTCACGTTTGGTATTAGAAGTATTGAGATATCATATCTCATGCTATAGGAAGGGTCTCAGGATTGGAATGGGAAGGAGTTGGATATCACATCTCATGCTATAGGGAGGGTCTCAGGATTGGAATGGGAAGGACTTAGATATCACATATCATGCTATAGGGAGGGTCTCAGTTTTGATATTAGAAGCATTGAGATATCACATCTCATGCTATCGGAAGTGTCTCAGGATTGGAATGGGAAGGAGCTGGATATCACATCTCATGCTAAAGGAAGGGTCTCAGGTTTGGAACGGGAAGGATTTGGATATCACATCTCATGTTATAGGAAGGGTCTCAGGTTTGGTATAAGCATTGAGATATCACATCTCTGCTATCGGAAGTGTCTCAGGATTGGAATGGGAAGGAGTTGGATATCCCATCTCATGTTATAGGACGGGTCTCAGGTTTGTTATTAGAATCATTGAGATATCATATTGCATGCTGTAGGACGGGTCTAAGGGTTGGAATGTGAAGGACTTGGATATCACATCTCATGCTATAGATAGGCTCTTAGGTGTGGAAAGGGAAGGAGTTGGATATCACATTTCATGTTAGAGGAAGGATCTCAGGTTTGGTATTAGAAGCATTGAGATATCACATCTCATGCTATAGGAAGGGTCTCAGGATTGGAATGGGAAGCAGTTGGATATCACATCTCATGCTATAGGAAGGGTCTCAGGTTTGGTATAAGCCTTGAGATATCACATCTCATGCTATAGGACGGGTCTCAGGATTGGAATGGAAGGAGTTGGATATCACATCTCATGTTATAGGAAGGATCTCAGGTTTGGTATTAGAAGCATTGAGACATCACATCTCATGCTATAGGAAGGGTCTCAAGGTTGGAATGGGAAGGAGTTGGGTATCACATCTCATCCAATAGGAAGGGTCTCAGGTTTGGAATGGGAAGGAATTCGATATCACATCTCATGTTATAGGAAGGATCTCAGGTTTGGTATTAGAAGCATTGAGATATCACATCTCATGCTATAGGAAGGGTCTCAGGATTGGAATGTGAAGGATTTGGATATCACATCTCATGCTAAAGGAAGGGTCTCAGGTTTGGTAGAAGCATTGAGATATCACGTCGCTGCTATCGGAAGGGTCTCAGGATTGGATTGGGAAGGAGTTGGATATCCCTTCTCATGCTATAGGAAGGGTCTCAGGATTTGAATGGCAAGGAGTTGGATATCACATCTCATGCCATAGGAAGGGACTCAGGTTTGGTATAAGCATTGAGATATCACATCTCTGCTATCGGAAGGGTCTCAGGATTGGATTGGGAAGGAGTTGGATATCCCTTCTCATGCTATAGGAAGTGTCTCAGGTTGGAATGGGAAGGAGTTGGATATCACATCTCATGTTATAGGAAGGGTCTCAGGATTGGAATGGGAAGGATTTGGATATCACATCTCTTGCTATAGGAAGGGTCTCAGGATTGGAATGGGTAGGAGTTGGATATTACTTTCTTGCTATAGGAAGGGTCTCATGTTTGGAATGGGAAGGAGTTGGATATCACATATGCTATAGTTAGTGTCTCAGGTTTGGAACGGGAAGGAGTTGGATATCACATCTCATGTTATAGGAAGGGTCTCAGGTTTGGTATAAGCATTGAGATATCACATCTCTGCTATCGGAAGCGGCTCAGGATTGGAATGGGAAGGAGTTGGATATCCCATCTCATGTTATAGGAAGAGTCTCTGGTTTGGTATTAGAATTATTGAGATATCACATCGCATGCTGTAGGAAGGGTCTAAGGATTGGAATGGGATAGACTTGGATATCACATCTCATGTTATAGGTAGGCTCTCAGGTTTGGTATAAGCATTGAGATATCACATCTCATGCTATAGGAAGGGTCTCAGGATTGGAATGGGAAGGAATTGGATATCACATCTCATGCTATAGGAAGGGTCTCAGATTTGGTATAAGCATTGAGATATCACATCTCATGCTAAAGGAAGGGTCTCAGGATTGGAATGGGAAGGAGTTGTATATGACATCTCAGGCCATAGGAAGGTTCTCAGGTTTGGTATAAGCATTGAGATATCACATCTCTGCTATCGGAAAGGTCTCAGGATTGGAATGGGAAGGAGTTGGATATCCCATCTCATGTTATAGGAAGGGTCTCAGGTTTGGTATTAGAAGCATAGAGATATCACATCTCATGCTATAGGAAGGGTCTCAGGATTGGAATGGGAAGGACTTGGATGTCACATCTCATGCTATAGGGAGGGTCTCAAGTTTGATATTAGAAGCATTGAGATAACAAATCTCATGATATCGGAAGGGTCTCAGGATTGGAATGGGAAGGAGTTGGATATCACATCTCATGATAAAGGAAGGGTCTAAGGTTTGGAAGGGGAAGGATTTGGATATCACATCTCATGTTATAGGACGGGTCTCAGGTTTAATATTAGAAGCATTGAGATATCAAGTCTCATGGTATAAGAAGGGTCTCAGAATTGGAATGGGAAGGAGTTGGATATCACACCTCAAGCTACAGGAAGGGTCTCAGGATTGGAATGGGAAGGAGTTTGATATCACATCTCATGCCATAGTATGGGTCTCAGGTTTGGTAGAAGCATTGGGATATCACATCTCATGCTATCGGAAGGGTATCAGTATTGGATTTGGAAGAAGTTGGATATCCCATCTCATGTTATAGGAATGGTCTCAGGTTGGAATGGGAAGGAGTTGGATATCACATTTCATGTTATAGAAGGGTCTCAGGATTGGAATGCGAAGGACTTGGATATCATATCTCATGCTATAGGACGGGTCTCAGGTTTGTTATTAGAATCATTGAGATATCATATTGCATGCTATAGGAAGGGTCTCAGGATTGGAATGGGAAGCAGTTGGATATCACATCTCATGCTATAGGAAGGGTCTCAGGTTTGGTATAAGCCTTGAGATATCACATCTCATGCTATAGGACGGGTCTCAGGATTGGAATAGAAGGAGTTGGATATCACATCTCATGTTATAGGAAGGATCTCAGGTTTGGTATTAGAAGCATTGAGACATCACATCTCATGCTATAGGAAGGGTCTCAAGGTTGGAATGGGAAGGAGTTGGATATCACATGTCATCCAATAGGAAGGGTCTCAGGTTTGGAATGGGAAGGAATTGGATATCACATCTCATGTTATAGGAAGGATCTCAGGTTTGGTATTAGAAGCATTGAGATATCACATCTCATGCTATAGGAAGGGTCTCAGGATTGGAATGTGAAGGATTTGGATATCACATCTCATGCTAAAGGAAGGGTCTCAGGTTTGGTAGAAGCATTGAGATATCACGTCGCTGCTATCGGAAGGGTCTCAGGATTGGATTGGGAAGGAGTTGGATATCCCTTCTCATGCTATGGGAAGGGTCTCAGGATTTGAATGGCAAGGAGTTGGATATCACATCTCATGCCATAGGAAGGGTCTCAGGTTTGGTATAAGCATTGAGATATCACATCTCTGCTATCGGAAGGGTCTCAGGATTGGATTGGGAAGGAGTTGGATATCCCTTCTCATGCTATAGGAAGTGTCTCAGGTTGGAATGGGAAGGAGTTGGATATCACATCTCATGTTATAGGAAGGGTCTCAGGATTGGAATGGGAAGGATTTGGATATCACATCTCTTGCTATAGGAAGGGTCTCAGGATTGGAATGGGTAGGAGTTGGATATTACTTTCTTGCTATAGGAAGGGTCTCATGTTTGGAATGGGAAGGAGTTGGATATCACATATGCTATAGTTAGTGTCTCAGGTTTGGAACGGGAAGGAGTTGGATATCACATCTCATGTTATAGGAAGGGTCTCAGGTTTGGTATAAGCATTGAGATATCACATCTCTGCTATCGGAAGCGGCTCAGGATTGGAATGGGAAGGAGTTGGATATCCCATCTCATGTTATAGGAAGAGTCTCTGGTTTGGTATTAGAATTATTGAGATATCACATCGCATGCTGTAGGAAGGGTCTAAGGATTGGAATGGGATAGACTTGGATATCACATCTCATGTTATAGGTAGGCTCTCAGGTTTGGTATAAGCATTGAGATATCACATCTCATGCTATAGGAAGGGTCTCAGGATTGGAATGGGAAGGAATTGGATATCACATCTCATGCTATAGGAAGGGTCACAGATTTGGTATAAGCATTGAGATATCACATCTCATGCTAAAGGAAGGGTCTCAGGATTGGAATGGGAAGGAGTTGTATATGACATCTCAGGCCATAGGAAGGTTCTCAGGTTTGGTATAAGCATTGAGATATCACATCTCTGCTATCGGAAAGGTCTCAGGATTGGAATGGGAAGGAGTTGGATATCCCATCTCATGTTATTGGAAGGGTCTCAGGTTTGGTATTAGAAGCATAGAGATATCACATCTCATGCTATAGGAAGGGTCTCAGGATTGGAATGGGAAGGACTTGGATGTCACATCTCATGCTATAGGGAGGGTCTCAAGTTTGATATTAGAAGCATTGAGATAACAAATCTCATGATATCGGAAGGGTCTCAGGATTGGAATGGGAAGGAGTTGGATATCACATCTCATGATAAAGGAAAGGTCTAAGGTTTGGAAGGGGAAGGATTTGGATATCACATCTCATGTTATAGGACGGGTCTCAGGTTTAATATTAGAAGCATTGAGATATCAAGTCTCATGGTATAAGAAGGGTCTCAGAATTGGAATGGGAAGGAGTTGGATATCACACCTCAAGCTATAGGAAGGGTCTCAGGATTGGAATGGGAAGGAGTTTGATATCACATCTCATGCCATAGTATGGGTCTCAGGTTTGGTAGAAGCATTGGGATATCACATCTCATGCTATCGGAAGGGTATCAGTATTGGATTTGGAAGAAGTTGGATATCCCATCTCATGTTATAGGACGGGTCTCAGGTTTTTTATTAAAATCATTGAGATATCATATTGCATGCTGTAGGAAGGGTCTAAGGATTGGAATGGAAGGAGTTGGATATCACATCTCATGTTAAAGGAAGGATCTCAGGTTTGGTATTAGAAGCATTGAGACATCACATCTCATGCTATAGGAAGGGTCTCAGGATTGGAATGGGATGGAGTTGGATATCACATCTCATGCTATAGGAAGGGTCTCAGGATTGGAATGGGAAGGAGTTGGATATCACATCTCATGTTATAGGAAGGGTCTCAGGTTTGGTATAAACATTGAGATATCACATCTCTACCATCGGAAGTGTCTCAGGATTGGAATGGGAAGGAGTTGGATATCCCATCTCATGTTATAGGACGGGTCTCAGGTTTTTTATTAAAATCATTGAGATATCATATTGCATGCTGTAGGAAGGGTCTAAGGATTGGAATGGGAAGGAGTTGGATATTCCCATCTCATGTTATAGGAAGGGTCTCAGGTTTGGTATTAGAAGCATTGAGATATCACATCTCATGCTATAGGAAGGGTCTCAGGATTGGAATGGGAAGGACTTGGATATCACATCTCATGCTATAGGGAGGGTCTCAAGTTTGATAGAAGCATTGAGATATCACATTTCATGATATCGGAAGGGTCTCAAGATTGGAATGGGAAGGAGTTGGATATCACATCTCATGATAAAGGAAGGGTCTAAGGTTTGGAAGGGGAAGGATTTGGACATCACATCTCATGTTATAGGACGGGTCTCAGGTTTGGTATTAGAAGCATTGAGATATCAAGTCTCATGGTATAGGAAGGGTCTCAGGATTAGAATGGGAAGGAGTTTGATATCACATCTCATGCCATAATATGGGTCTCAGGTTTGGTAGAAGCATTGGGATATCACATCTCATGCTATCGGAAGGGTATCGGGATTGGATTTGGAAGGAGTTGGATATCCCATCTCATGCTATAGGAAGGGTCTCAGGTTGGAATGGGAAGGAGTTGGATATCACATCTCATGTTATAGGAAGGGTCTCAGGATTGGAATGGGAAGGACTTGGATATCACATCTCATGCTATAGGAAGGCTCTCAGGTTTGCAAGGGGAAAGAGTTGGATATCACATTTCATGTTAGATGTAGGATCTCAGGTTTGGTATTAGAAGCATTGAGATATCACATATGCTATCAGAAGGATCTCAGGTTTGGTATATAAGCATTGAGATATTATATCTTATGCTATCAGAAGGGTCTCAGGATTGGAATGGGATGGAGTTGGATATCACATCTCATGCTATAGGAAGGGTCTCAGGATTGGAATGGGAAGGAGTTGGATATCACATCTCATGTTATAGGAAAGGTCTCAGGTTTGGTATAAACATTGAGATATCACATCTCTACCATCGGAAGTGTCTCAGGATTGGAATGGGAAGGAGTTGGATATCCCATCTCATGTTATAGGACGGGTCTCAGGTTTTTTATTAAAATCATTGAGATATCATATTGCATGCTGTAGGAAGGGTCTAAGGATTGGAATGGGAAGGAGTTGGATATTCCCATCTCATGCTATAGGGAGGGTCTCAAGTTTGATATTAGAAGCATTGAGATAACAAATCTCATGATATCGGAAGGGTCTCAGGATTGGAATGGGAAGGAGTTGGATATCACATCTCATGATAAAGGAAAGGTCTAAGGTTTGGAAGGGGAAGGATTTGGATATCACATCTCATGTTATAGGACGGGTCTCAGGTTTAATATTAGAAGCATTGAGATATCAAGTCTCATGGTATAAGAAGGGTCTCAGAATTGGAATGGGAAGGAGTTGGATATCACACCTCAAGCTATAGGAAGGGTCTCAGGATTGGAATGGGAAGGAGTTTGATATCACATCTCATGCCATAGTATGGGTCTCAGGTTTGGTAGAAGCATTGGGATATCACATCTCATGCTATCGGAAGGGTATCAGTATTGGATTTGGAAGAAGTTGGATATCCCATCTCATGTTATAGGACGGGTCTCAGGTTTTTTATTAAAATCATTGAGATATCATATTGCATGCTGTAGGAAGGGTCTAAGGATTGGAATGGAAGGAGTTGGATATCACATCTCATGTTAAAGGAAGGATCTCAGGTTTGGTATTAGAAGCATTGAGACATCACATCTCATGCTATAGGAAGGGTCTCAGGATTGGAATGGGATGGAGTTGGATATCACATCTCATGCTATAGGAAGGGTCTCAGGATTGGAATGGGAAGGAGTTGGATATCACATCTCATGTTATAGGAAGGGTCTCAGGTTTGGTATAAACATTGAGATATCACATCTCTACCATCGGAAGTGTCTCAGGATTGGAATGGGAAGGAGTTGGATATCCCATCTCATGTTATAGGACGGGTCTCAGGTTTTTTATTAAAATCATTGAGATATCATATTGCATGCTGTAGGAAGGGTCTAAGGATTGGAATGGGAAGGAGTTGGATATTCCCATCTCATGTTATAGGAAGGGTCTCAGGTTTGGTATTAGAAACATTGAGATATCACATCTCATGCTATAGGAAGGGTCTCAGGATTGGAATGGGAAGGACTTGGATATCACATCTCATGCTATAGGGAGGGTCTCAAGTTTGATAGAAGCATTGAGATATCACATTTCATGATATCGGAAGGGTCTCAAGATTGGAATGGGAAGGAGTTGGATATCACATCTCATGATAAAGGAAGGGTCTAAGGTTTGGAAGGGGAAGGATTTGGACATCACATCTCATGTTATAGGACGGGTCTCAGGTTTGGTATTAGAAGCATTGAGATATCAAGTCTCATGGTATAGGAAGGGTCTCAGGATTAGAATGGGAAGGAGTTTGATATCACATCTCATGCCATAATATGGGTCTCAGGTTTGGTAGAAGCATTGGGATATCACATCTCATGCTATCGGAAGGGTATCGGGATTGGATTTGGAAGGAGTTGGATATCCCATCTCATGCTATAGGAAGGGTCTCGGGTTGGAATGGGAAGGAGTTGGATATCACATCTCATGTTATAGGAAGGGTCTCAGGATTGGAATGGGAAGGACTTGGATATCACATCTCATGCTATAGGAAGGCTCTCAGGTTTGCAAGGGGAAAGAGTTGGATATCACATTTCATGTTAGATGTAGGATCTCAGGTTTGGTATTAGAAGCATTGAGATATCACATATGCTATCAGAAGGATCTCAGGTTTGGTATATAAGCATTGAGATATTATATCTTATGCTATCAGAAGGGTCTCAGGATTGGAATGGGATGGAGTTGGATATCACATCTCATGCTATAGGAAGGGTCTCAGGATTGGAATGGGAAGGAGTTGGATATCACATCTCATGTTATAGGAAAGGTCTCAGGTTTGGTATAAACATTGAGATATCACATCTCTACCATCGGAAGTGTCTCAGGATTGGAATGGGAAGGAGTTGGATATCCCATCTCATGTTATAGGACGGGTCTCAGGTTTTTTATTAAAATCATTGAGATATCATATTGCATGCTGTAGGAAGGGTCTAAGGATTGGAATGGGAAGGAGTTGGATATTCCCATCTCTTGTTATAGGAAGGGTCTCAGGTTTGGTATTAGAAGCATTGAGATATCACATCTCATGCTATAGGAAGGGTCTCAGGATTGGAATGGGAAGGACTTGGATATCACATCTCATGCTATAGGGAGGGTCTCAAGTTTGATAGAAGCATTGAGAATTCACATTTCATGATATCGGAAAGGGTCTCAAGATTGGAATGGGAAGGAGTTGGATATCACATCTCATGATAAAGGAAGGGTCTAAGGTTTGGAAGGGGAAGGATTTGGATATCACATCTCATGTTATAGGACGGGTCTCAGGTTTGGTATTAGAAGCATTGAGATATCAAGTCTCATGGTATAGGAAGGGTCTCAGGATTAGAATGGGAAGGAGTTTGATATCACATCTCATGCCATAATATGGGTCTCAGGTTTGGTAGAAGCATTGGGATATCACATCTCATGCTATCGGAAGGGTATCGGGATTGGATTTGGAAGGAGTTGGATATCCCATCTCATGCTATAGGAAGGGTCTCAGGTTGGAATGGGAAGGAGTTGGATATCACATCTCATGTTATAGGAATGGTCTCAGGATTGGAATGGGAAGGACTTGGATATCACATCTCATGCTATAGGAAGGCTCTCAGGTTTGCAAGGGGAAAGAGTTGGATATCACATTTCATGTTAGATGTAGGATCTCAGGTTTGGTATTAGAAGCATTGAGATATCACATATGCTATCAGAAGGATCTCAGGTTTGGTATAGAAGCATTGAGATATCATATCTTATGCTATCAGAAGGGTCTCAGGATTGGAATGGGATGGAGTTGGATATCACATCTCATGCTATAGGAAGGGTCTCAGGATTGGAATGGGAAGGAGTTGGATATCACATCTCATGTTATAGGAAAGGTCTCAGGTTTGGTATAAACATTGAGATATCACATCTCTACCATCGGAAGTGTCTCAGGATTGGAATGGGAAGGAGTTGGATATCCCATCTCATGTTATAGGACGGGTCTCAGGTTTTTTATTAAAATCATTGAGATATCATATTGCATGCTGTAGGAAGGGTCTAAGGATTGGAATGGGAAGGAGTTGGATATTCCCATCTCATGTTATAGGAAGGGTCTCAGGTTTGGTATTAGAAGCATTGAGATATCACATCTCATGCTATAGGAAGGGTCTCAGGATTGGAATGGTAAGGACTTGGATATCACATCTCATGCTATAGGGAGGGTCTCAAGTTTGATAGAAGCATTGAGATATAACATTTCATGATATCGGAAGGGTCTCAAGATTGGAATGGGAAGGAGTTGGATATCACATCTCATGATAAAGGAAGGGTCTAAGGTTTGGAAGGGGAAGGATTTGGATATCACATCTCATGTTATAGGACGGGTCTCAGGTTTGGTATTAGAAGCATTGAGATATCAAGTCTCATGGTATAGGAAGGGTCTCAGGATTAGAATGGGAAGGAGTTTGATATCACATCTCATGCCATAATATGGGTCTCAGGTTTGGTAGAAGCATTGGGATATCACATCTCATGCTATCGGAAGGGTATCGGGATTGGATTTGGAAGGAGTTGGATATCCCATCTCATGCTATAGGAAGGGTCTCAGGTTGGAATGGGAAGGAGTTGGATATCACATCTCATGTTATAGGAAGGGTCTCAGGATTGGAATGGGAAGGACTTGGATATCACATCTCATGCTATAGGAAGGCTCTCAGGTTTGCAAGGGGAAAGAGTTGGATATCACATTTCATGTTAGAGGTAGGATCTCAGGTTTGGTATTAGAAGCATTGAGATATCACATCTCATGCTATCAGAAGGATCTCAGGTTTGGTATAGAAGCATTGAGATATCATATCTTATGCTATCAGAAGGGTCTCAGGATTGGAATGGGAAGGAGTTGGATATCACATCTCATGCTAAAGGGAGGGTCTCAGGTTTGGAAGGGGAAGGATTTGGATATCACATCTCATGTTATAGGATGGATCTCAGGTTTGGTATTAGAAGTATTGAGATATCACATCTCATGTTATCGGAAGGATCTCAGGTTTGGTATTAGAAGTATTGAGATATCACATCTCATGCTATAGGAAGGGTCTCAGGATTGGAATGGGAAGGAGTTGGATATCACATCTCATGCTAAAGGAAGGGTCTCAGGTTTGGTAGAAGCATTGAGATATCACATCTCATGCTATAGGAAGGGTCTCAGGATTGGAATGGGAAGGACTTAGATATCACATATGCTATAGGGAGGGTCTCAGTTTTGATATTAGAAGCATTGAGATATCACATCTTATGCTATCAGAAGTGTCTCAGGATTGGAATGGGAAGGAGCTGGATATCACATCTCATGCTAAAGGAAGGGTCTCAGGTTTGGAACGGGAAGGAGTTGGATATCACATCTCATGTTATAGGAAGGGTCTCAGGTTTGGTATAAACATTGAGATATCACATCTCTGCTATCGGACGTGTCTCAGGATTGGAATGGGAAGGAGTTGGATATCCCATCTCATGTTATAGGACGGGTCTCAGGTTTTTTATTAGAATCATTGAGATATCATATTGCATGCTGTAGGAAGGGTCTAAGGATTGGAATGGGAAGGACTTGGATATCACATCTCATGCTATAGATAGGCTCTCAGGTTTGGAAAGTGAAGGAGTTGGATATCACATTTCATGTTAGAGGAAGGATCTCAGGTTTGGTATAAGCATTGAGATATCACATCTCATGCTATAGGAAGGGTCTCAGGATTGGAATGGAAGGAGTTGGATATCACATCTCATGTTATAGGAAGGATCTCAGGTTTGGTATTAGAAGCATTGAGACATCACATCTCATGCTATAGGAAGGGTCTCAGGATTGGAATGGGAAGGAGTTGAATATGACATCTCATGCCGTAGGAAGGGTCTCAGGTTTGGTATAAACATTGAGATATCACATCTCTGCTATCAAAAGGGTCTCAGGATTGGAATTGGAAGGAGTTGGATATCCCATCTCATGCTATAGGGAGGGTATCAAGTTTGATATTAGAAGCTTTGAGATATCACATCTCATGATATCGGAAGGGTCTCAGGATTGGAATGGGAAGGAGTTGGATATCACATCTCATGATAAAGGAAGGGTCTAAGGTTTGGAAGGGGAAGGATTTGGATATCACATCTCATGTTATATTACGGGTCTCAGGTTTGGTATTAGAAGCATTGAGAAATCAAGTCTCATAGTATAGGAAGGGTCTCAGAATTGGAATGGGAAGGAGTTGGATATCCCATGCCATGTTATAGGAAGAGTCTCTGGTTTGGTATTAGAATCATTGAGATATTCACATCGCATGCTGTAGGAAGGGTCTAAGGATTGGAATGGGATGGACTTGGATATCACATCTCATGCTATAGGTAGGCTCTCAGGTTTGGTATAAGCATTGAGATATCACATCTCATGCTATAGGAAGGGTCTCAGAATTGGAATGGGAAGGAGTTGGATATCACATCTCAAGCTATAGGAAGGGTCTCAGTATTGGAATGGGAAGGACTTGGATATCACATCTCATGCTATAGGAAGGCTCTCAGGTTTGGAAGGGGAAAGAGTTGGATATCTCATTTCATGTTAGAGGTAGGATCTCAGGTTTGGTATTAGAAGCATTGAGATATCACATCTCATGCTATCAGAAGGGTCTCAGGAATGGAATGGGAAGGAGTTAGATATCACATCTCATGCTAAAGGGAGGGTCTCAGGTTTGGAAGGGGAAGGATTTGGATATCACATCTCATGTTATAGGAAGGATCTCAGGTTTGGTATTAGAAGCATTGAGATATCACATCTCATGCTATCGGAAGGATCTCAGGTTTGGTATTAGAAGCATTGAGATATCGCATCTCATGCATCAGAAGAGTCTCAGGATTGGAATAGGAAGGAGTTGGATATCACATTTCATGCTAAAGGGAGGGTCTCAGGTTTGGAAGGGGAAGGATTTGGATATCACATCTCATGTTATCGGAAGGATCTCACGTTTGGTATTAGAAGTATTGAGATATCATATCTCATGCTATAGGAAGGGTCTCAGGATTGGAATGGGAAGGAGTTGGATATCACATCTCATGCTATAGGGAGGGTCTCAGGATTGGAATGGGAAGGACTTAGATATCACATATCATGCTATAGGGAGGGTCTCAGTTTTGATATTAGAAGCATTGAGATATCACATCTCATGCTATCGGAAGTGTCTCAGGATTGGAATGGGAAGGAGCTGGATATCACATCTCATGCTAAAGGAAGGGTCTCAGGTTTGGAACGAGAAGGATTTGGATATCACATCTCATGTTATAGGAAGGGTCTCAGGTTTGGTATAAGCATTGAGATATCACATCTCTGCTATCGGAAGTGTCTCAGGATTGGAATGGGAAGGAGTTGGATATCCCATCTCATGTTATAGGACGGGTCTCAGGTTTGTTATCAGAATCATTGAGATATCATATTGCATGCTGTAGGAAGGGTCTAAAGGTTGGAATGTGATGGACTTGGATATCACATCTCATGCTATAGATAGGCTCTTAGGTTTGGAAAGGGAAGGAGTTGGATATCACATTTCATGTTAGAGGAAGGATCTCAGGTTTGGTATTAGAAGCATTGAGATATCACATCTCATGCTATAGGAAGGGTCTCAGGTTTGGTATAAGCATTGAGATATCACATCTCATGCTATAGGACGGGTCTCAGGATTGGAATGGAAGGAGTTGGATATCACATCTCATGTTATAGGAAGGATCTCAGGTTTGGTATTAGAAGCATTGAGACATCACATCTCATGCTATAGGAAGGGTGTCAGGGTTGGAATAGGAAGGAGTTGGATATCACATCTCATCCAATAGGAAGGGTCTCAGGTTTGGAATGGGAAGGAATTGGATATCACATCTCATGTTATAGGAAGGATCTCAGGTTTGGTATTAGAAGCATTGAGATATCACATCTCATGCTATAGGAAGGGTCTCAGGATTGGAATGTGAAGGATTTGGATATCACATCTCATGCTAAAGGAAGGGTCTCAGGTTTGGTAGAAGCATTGAGATATCACGTCGCTGCTATCGGAAGGGTCTCAGGATTGGATTGGGAAGGAGTTGGATATCCCTTCTCATGCTATAGGAAGGGTCTCAGGATTTGAATGGCAAGGAGTTGGATATCACATCTCATGCCATAGGAAGGGTCCCAGGTTTGGTATAAGCATTGAGATATCACATCTCTGCTATCGGAAGGGTCTCAGGATTGGATTGGAAAGGAGTTGGATATCCCTTCTCATGCTATAGGAAGTTTCTCAGGTTGGAATGGGAAGGAGTTGGATATCACATCTCATGTTATAGGAAGGGTCTCAGGATTGGAATGGGAAGGATTTGGATATCACATCTCTTGCTATAGGAAGGGTCTCAGGATTGGAATGGGTAGGAGTTGGATATTACTTTCTTGCTATAGGAAGGGTCTCATGTTTGGAATGGGAAGGAGTTGGATATCACATATGCTATAGTTAGTGTCTCAGGTTTGGAACGGGAAGGAGTTGGATATCACATCTCATGTTATAGGAAGGGTCTCAGGTTTGGTATAAGCATTGAGATATCACATCTCTGCTATCGGAAGCGGCTCAGGATTGGAATGGGAAGGAGTTGGATATCCCATCTCATGTTATAGGAAGAGTCTCTGGTTTGGTATTAGAATCATTGAGATATCACATCGCATGCTGTAGGAAGGGTCTAAGGATTGGAATGGGATGGACTTGGATATCACATCTCATGTTATAGGTAGGCTCTCAGGTTTGGTATAAGCATTGAGATATCACATCTCATGCTATAGGAAGGGTCTCAGGATTGGAATGGGAAGGAATTGGATATCACATCTCAGGCTATAGGAAGGGTCTCAGGATTGGAATGGGAAGGAGTTGGATATCACATCTCATGCTATAGGAAGGGTCTCAGGTTTGGTATAAGCATTGAGATATCACATCTCATGCTATAGGAAGGGTCTCAGGATTGGAATGGAAGGAGTTGGATATCACATCTCATGTTATAGGAAGGATCTCAGGTTTGGTATTAGAAGCATTGAGACATCACATCTCATGCTATAGGAAGGGTCTCAGGATTGGAATGGGAAGGAGTTGGATATCAAATCTCATGCTATAGGAAGGGTCTCAGGATTGGAATGGGAAGGAGTTGAATATGACATCTCATGCCGTAGGAAGGGTCTCAGGTTTGGTATAAACATTGAGATATCACATCTCTGCTATCAAAAGGGTCTCAGGATTGGAATTGGAAGGAGTTGGATATCCCATCTCATGTTATAGGAAGAGTCTCAGGTTTGGTATTAGAAGCATTGAGATATCACATCTCATGCTATAGGAAGTGTCTCAGGATTGGAATGGGAAGGACTTGGATATCACATCTCATGCTATAGGTAGGGTCTCAAGTTTGACATTAGAAGCATTGAGATATCACATCTCATGCTATAGGAAGGGTCTGAGGATTGGAATGGGAAGGAGTTGGATATCACATCTCCTGCTATGGGAAGGGTCTCAGGTTTGGTATAAGCAGTGAGATATCACATCTCATGCTATAGGAAGTGTCTCAGGATTGGAATGGGAAGGAGTTGGATATCACATCTCATGTTATAGGAAGGATCTCAGGTGTGGTATAAGCATTGAGATATCACATCTCTGCTATCGGAAGGGTCTCAAGATTGGAATGGGAAGGAGTTGGATATTCCCATCTCATGTTATAGGAAGGGTCTCAGGTTTGGTATTAGAAGCATTGAGATATCACATCTCATGCTATAGGAAGGGTCTCAGGATTGGAATGGGAAGGACTTGGATATCACATCTCATGCTATAGGGAGGGTCTCAAGTTTGATATTAGAAGCTTTGAGATATCACATCTCATGATATCGGAAGGGTCTCAGGATTGGAATGGGAAGGAGTTGGATATCACATCTCATGATAAAGGATGGGTCTAAGGTTTGGAAGGATTTGGATATCACATCTCATGTTATATTACGGGTCTCAGGTTTGGTATTAGAAGCATTGAGATATCAAGTCTCATAGTATAGGAAGGGTCTCAGAATTGGAATGGGAAGGAGTTGGATATCCCATATGTTATAGGAAGAGTCTCTGGTTTGGTATTAGAATCATTGAGATATTCACATCGCATGCTGTAGGAAGGGTCTAAGGATTGGAATGGGATGGACTTGGATATCACATCTCATGCTATAGGTAGGCTCTCAGGTTTGGTATAAGCATTGAGATATCACATCTCATGCTATAGGAAGGGTCTCAGAATTGGAATGGGAAGGAGTTGGATATCACATCTCAAGCTATAGGAAGGGTCTCAGTATTGGAATGGGAAGGACTTGGATATCACATCTCATGCTATAGGAAGGCTCTCAGGTTTGGAAGGGGAAAGAGTTGGATATCTCATTTCATGTTAGAGGTAGGATCTCAGGTTTGGTATTAGAGGCATTGAGATATCACATCTCATGCTATCAGAAGGGTCTCAGGAATGGAATGGGAAGGAGTTAGATATCACATCTCATGCTAAAGGGAGGGTCTCAGGTTTGGAAGGGGAAGGATTTGGATATCACATCTCATGTTATAGGAAGGATCTCAGGTTTGGTATTAGAAGCATTGAGATATCACATCTCGCTATCGGAAGGATCTCAGGTTTGGTATTAGAAGCATTGAGATATCACATCTCATGCTATCAGAAGAGTCTCAGGATTGGAATAGGAAGGAGTTGGATATCACATTTCATGCTAAAGGGAGGGTCTCAGGTTTGGAAGGGGAAGGATTTGGATATCACATCTCATGTTATCGGAAGGATCTCACGTTTGGTATTAGAAGTATTGAGATATCATATCTCATGCTATAGGAAGGGTCTCAGGATTGGAATGGGAAGGAGTTGGATATCACATCTCATGATATAGGGAGGGTCTCAGGATTGGAATGGGAAGGACTTAGATATCACATATCATGCTATAGGGAGGGTCTCAGTTTTGATATTAGAAGCATTGAGATATCACATCTCATGCTATCGGAAGTGTCTCAGGATTGGAATGGGAAGGAGCTGGATATCACATCTCATGCTAAAGGAAGGGTCTCAGGTTTGGAACGAGAAGGATTTGGATATCACATCTCATGTTATAGGAAGGGTCTCAGGTTTGGTATAAGCATTGAGATATCACATCTCTGCTATCGGAAGTGTTTCAGGATTGGAATGGGAAGGAGTTGGATATCCCATCTCATGTTATAGGACGGGTCTCAGGTTTGTTATTAGAATCATTGAGATATCATATTGCATGCTGTAGGAAGGGTCTAAGGGTTGGAATGTGAAGGACTTGGATATCACATCTCATGCTATAGATAGGCTCTTAGGTTTGGTATTAGAAGCATTGAGATATCACATCTCATGCTATAGGAAGGGTCTCAGGATTGGAATGGGAAGCAGTTGGATATCACATCTCATGCTATAGGAAGGGTCTCAGGTTTGGTATAAGCATTGAGATATCACATCTCATGCTATAGGACGGGTCTCAGGATTGGAATGGAAGGAGTTGGATATCACATCTCATGTTATAGGAAGGATCTCAGGTTTGGTATTAGAAGCATTGAGACATCACATCTCATGCTATAGGAAGGGTCTCAGGGTTGGAATGGGAAGGAGTTGGATATCACATCTCATCCAATAGGAAGGGTCTCAGGTTTGGAATGGGAAGGAATTGGATATCACATCTCATGTTATAGGAAGGATCTCAGGTTTGGTAGAAGCATTGAGATATCACGTCGCTGCTATCGGAAGGGTCTCAGGATTGGATTGGGAAGGAGTTGGATATCCCTTCTCATGCTATAGGAAGGGTCTCAGGATTTGAATGGCAAGGAGTTGGATATCACATCTCATGCCATAGGAAGGGTCTCAGGTTTGGATTGGGAAGGAGTTGGATATCCCTTCTCATGCTATAGGAAGTGTCTCAGGTTGGAATGGGAAGAAGTTGGATATAACATCTCATGTTATAGGAAGGGTCTCAGGATTGGAATGGGAAGGATTTGGATATCACATCTCTTGCTATAGGAAGGGTCTCAGGATTGGAATGGGTAGGAGTTGGATATTACTTTCTTGCTATAGGAAGGGTCTCATGTTTGGAATGGGAAGGAGTTGGATATCACATATGCTATAGTTAGTGTCTCAGGTTTGGAACGGGAAGGAGTTGGATATCACATCTCATGTTATAGGAAGGGTCTCAGGTTTGGTATAAGCATTGAGATATCACATCTCTGCTATCGGAAGCGGCTCAGGATTGGAATGGGAAGGAGTTGGATATCCCATCTCATGTTATAGGAAGAGTCTCTGGTTTGGTATTAGAATAATTGAGATATCACATCGCATGCTGTAGGAAGGGTCTAAGGATTGGAATGGGATGGACTTGGATATCACATCTCATGTTATAGGTAGGCTCTCAGGTTTGGTATAAGCATTGAGATATCACATCTCATGCTATAGGAAGGGTCTCAGGATTGGAATGGGAAGGAATTGGATATCACATCTCAGGCTATAGGAAGGGTCTCAGGATTGGAATGGGAAGGAGTTGGATATCACATCTCATGCTATAGGAAGGGTCTCAGGTTTGGTATAAGCATTGATATATCACATCTCATGCTATAGGAAGGATCTCAGGATTGGAATGGAAGGAGTTGGATATCACATCTCATGTTATAGGAAGGATCTCAGGTTTGGTATTAGAAGCATTGAGACATCACAACTCATGCTATAGGAAGGGTCTCAGGATTGGAATGGGAAGGAGTTGGATATCAAATCTCATGCTATAGGAAGGGTCTCAGGATTGGAATGGGAAGGAGTTGAATATGACATCTCATGCCGTAGGAAGGGTCTCAGGTTTGGTATAAACATTGAGATATCACATCTCTGCTATCAAAAGGGTCTCAGGATTGGAATTGGAAGGAGTTGGATATCCCATCTCATGTTATAGGAAGAGTCTCAGGTTTGGTATTAGAAGCATTGAGATATCACATCTCATGCTATAGGAAGTGTCTCAGGATTGGAATGGGAAGGACTTGGATATCACATCTCATGCTATATGTAGGGTCTCAAGTTTGACATTAGAAGCATTGAGATATCACATCTCATGCTATAGGAAGGGTCTGAGGATTGGAATGGGAAGGAGTTGGATATCACATCTCCTGCTATGGGAAGGGTCTCAGGTTTGGTATAAGCAGTGAGATATCACATCTCATGCTATAGGAAGTGTCTCAGGATCGGAATGGGAAGGAGTTGGATATCACATCTCATGTTATAGGAAGGATCTCAGGTGTGGTATAAGCATTGAGATATCACATCTCTGCTATCGGAAGGGTCTCAAGATTGGAATGGGAAGGAGTTGGATATTCCCATCTCATGTTATAGGAAGGGTCTCAGGTTTGGTATTAGAAGCATTGAGATATCACATCTCATGCTATAGGAAGGGTCTCAGGATTGGAATGGGAAGGACTTGGATATCACATCTCATGCTATAGGGAGGGTCTCAAGTTTGATATTAGAAGCTTTGAGATATCACATCTCATGATATCGGAAGGGTCTCAGGATTGGAATGGGAAGGAGTTGGATATCACATCTCATGATAAAGGAAGGGTCTAAGGTTTGGAAGGGGAAGGATTTGGATATCACATCTCATGTTATATTATGGGTCTCAGGTTTGGTATTAGAAGCATTGAGATATCAAGTCTCATAGTATAGGAAGGGTCTCAGAATTGGAATGGGAAGAAGTTGGATATCCCATCTCATGTTATAGGAAGAGTCTCTGGTTTGGTATTAGAATCATTGAGATATTCACATCGCATGCTGTAGGAAGGGTCTAAGGATTGGAATGGGATGGACTTGGATATCACATCTCATGCTATAGGTAGGCTCTCAGGTTTGGTATAAGCATTGAGATATCACATCTCATGCTATAGGAAGGGTCTCAGAATTGGAATGGGAAGGAGTTGGATATCACATCTCAAGCTATAGGAAGGGTCTCAGTATTGGAATGGGAAGGACTTGGATATCACATCTCATGCTATAGGAAGGCTCTCAGGTTTGGAAGGGGAAAGAGTTGGATATCTCATTTCATGTTAGAGGTAGGATCTCAGGTTTGGTATTAGAGGCATTGAGATATCACATCTCATGCTATCAGAAGGGTCTCAGGAATGGAATGGGAAGGAGTTAGATATCACATCTCATGCTAAAGGGAGGGTCTCAGGTTTGGAAGGGGAAGGATTTGGATATCACATCTCATGTTATAGGAAGGATCTCAGGTTTGGTATTAGAAGCATTGAGATATCACATCTCATGCTATCGGAAGGATCTCAGGTTTGGTATTAGAAGCATTGAGATATCACATCTCATGCTATCAGAAGAGTCTCAGGATTGGAATAGGAAGGAGTTGGATATCACATTTCATGCTAAAGGGAGGGTCTCAGGTTTGGAAGGGGAAGGATTTGGATATCATATCTCATGTTATCGGAAGGATCTCACGTTTGGTATTAGAAGTATTGAGATATCATATCTCATGCTATAGGAAGGGTCTCAGGATTGGAATGGGAAGGAGTTGGATATCACATCTCATGCTATAGGGAGGGTCTCAGGATTGGAATGGGAAGGACTTAGATATCACATATCATGCTATAGGGAGGGTCTCAGTTTTGATATTAGAAGCATTGAGATATCACATCTCATGCTATCGGAAGTGTCTCAGGATTGGAATGGGAAGGAGCTGGATATCACATCTCATGCTAAAGGAAGGGTCTCAGGTTTGGAACGAGAAGGATTTGGATATCACATCTCATGTTATAGGAAGGGTCTCAGGTTTGGTATAAGCATTGAGATATCACATCTCTGCTATCGGAAGTGTCTCAGGATTGGAATGGGAAGGAGTTGGATATCCCATCTCATGTTATAGGACGGGTCTCAGGTTTGTTATTAGAATCATTGAGATATCATATTGCATGCTGTAGGAAGGGTCTAAGGGTTGGAATGTGAAGGACTTGGATATCACATCTCATGCTATAGATAGGCTCTTAGGTTTGGAAAGGGAAGGTGTTGGATATCACATTTCATGTTAGAGGAAGGATCTCAGGTTTGGTATTAGAAGCATTGAGATATCACATCTCATGCTATAGGAAGGGTCTCAGGATTGGAATGGGAAGCAGTTGGATATGACATCTCATGCTATAGGAAGGGTCTCAGGTTTGGTATAAGCATTGAGATATCACATCTCATGCTATAGGACGGGTCTCAGGATTGGAATGGAAGGAGTTGGATATCACATCTCATGTTATAGGAAGGATCTCAGGTTTGGTATTAGAAGCATTGAGACATCACATCTCATGCTATAGGAAGGGTCTCAGGGTTGGAATGGGAAGGAGTTGGTTATCACATCTCATCCAATAGGAAGGGTCTCAGGTTTGGAATGGGAAGGAATTGGATATCACATCTCATGTTATAGGAAGGATCTCAGGTTTGGTATTAGAAGCATTGAGATATCACATCTCATGCTATAGGAAGGGTCTCAGGATTGGAATGTGAAGGATTTGGATATCACATCTCATGCTAAAGGAAGGGTCTCAGGTTTGGTAGAAGCATTGAGATATCACGTCGCTGCTATCGGAAGGGTCTCAGGATTGGATTGGGAAGGAGTTGGATATCCCTTCTCATGCTATAGGAAGGGTCTCAGGATTTGAATGGCAAGGAGTTGGATATCACATCTCATGCCATAGGAAGGGTCTCAGGTTTGGTATAAGCATTGAGATATCACATCTCTGCTATCGGAAGGGTCTCAGGATTGGATTGGGAAGGAGTTGGATATCCCTTCTCATGCTATAGGAAGTGTCTCAGGTTGGAATGGGAAGGAGTTGGATATCACATCTCATGTTATAGGAAGGGTCTCAGGATTGGAATGGGAAGGATTTGGATATCACATCTCTTGCTATAGGAAGGGTCTCAGGATTGGAATGGGTAGGAGTTGGATATTATTTTCTTGCTATAGGAAGGGTCTCATGTTTGGAATGGGAAGGAGTTGGATATCACATATGCTATAGTTAGTGTCTCAGGTTTGGAACAGGAAGGAGTTGGATATCACATCTCATGTTATAGGAAGGGTCTCAGGTTTGGTATAAGCATTGAGATATCACATCTCTGCTATCAGAAGCGGCTCAGGATTGGAATGGGAAGGAGTTGGATATCCCATCTCATGTTATAGGAAGAGTCTCTGGTTTGGTATTAGAATCATTGAGATATCACATCGCATGCTGTAGGAAGGGTCTAAGGATTGGAATGGGATGCGCTTGGATATCACATCTCATGTTATAGGTAGGCTCTCAGGTTTGGTATAAGCATTGAGATATCACATCTCATGCTATAGGAAGGGTCTCAGGATTGGAATGGGAAGGAATTGGATATCACATCTCAGGCTATAGGAAGGGTCTCAGGATTGGAATGGGAAGGAGTTGGATATCACATCTCATGCTATAGGAAGGGTCTCAGGTTTGGTATAAGCATTGAGATATCACATCTCATGCTATAGGAAGGGTCTCAGGATTGGAATGGAAGGAGTTGGATATCACATCTCATGTTATAGGAAGGATCTCAGGTTTGGTATTAGAAGCATTGAGACATCACATCTCATGCTATAGGAAGGGTCTCAGGATTGGAATGGGAAGGAGTTGGATATCAAATCTCATGCTATAGGAAGGGTCTCAGGATTGGAATGGGAAGGAGTTGAATATGACATCTCATGCCGTAGGAAGGGTCTCAGGTTTGGTATAAACATTGAGATATCACATCTCTGCTATCAAAAGGGTCTCAGGATTGGAATTGGAAGGAGTTGGATATCCCATCTCATGTTATAGGAAGAGTCTCAGGTTTGGTATTAGAAGCATTGAGATATCACATCTCATGCTATAGGAAGTGTCTCAGGATTGGAATGGGAAGGACTTGGATATCACATCTCATCCTATAGGTAGGGTCTCAAGTTTGACATTAGAAGCATTGAGATATCACATCTCATGCTATAGGAAGGGTCTGAGGATTTGAATGGGAAGGAGTTGGATATCACATCTCCTGCTATGGGAAGGGTCTCAGGTTTGGTATAAGCAGTGAGATATCACATCTCATGCTATAGGAAGTGTCTCAGGATTGGAATGGGAAGGAGTTGGATATCACATCTCATGTTATAGGAAGGATCTCAGGTGTGGTATAAGCATTGAGATATCACATCTCTGCTATCGGAAGGGTCTCAAGATTGGAATGGGAAGGAGTTGGATATTCCCATCTCATGTTATAGGAAGGGTCTCAGGTTTGGTATTAGAAGCATTGAGATATCACATCTCATGCTATAGGAAGGGTCTCAGGATTGGAATGGGAAGGACTTGGTTATCACATCTCATGCTATAGGGAGGGTCTCAAGTTTGATATTAGAAGCTTTGAGATATCACATCTCATGATATCGGAAGGGTCTCAGGATTGGAATGGGAAGGAGTTGGATATCACATCTCATGATAAAGGACGGGTCTAAGGTTTGGAAGGGGAAGGATTTGGATATCACATCTCATGTTATATTACGGGTCTCAGGTTTGGTATTAGAAGCATTGAGATATCAAGTCTCATAGTATAGGAAGGGTCTCAGAATTGGAATGGGAAGGAGTTGGATATCCCATCTCATGTTATAGGAAGAGTCTCTGGTTTGGTATTAGAATCATTGAGATATTCACATCGCATGCTGTAGGAAGGGTCTCAGAATTGGAATGGGAAGGAGTTGGATATCACATCTCAAGCTATAGGAAGGGTCTCAGTATTGGAATGGGAAGGACTTGGATATCACATCTCATGCTATAGGAAGGCTCTCAGGTTTGGAAGGGGAAAGAGTTGGATATCTCATTTCATGTTAGAGGTAGGATCTCAGGTTTGGTATTAGAGGCATTGAGATATCACATCTCATGCTATCAGAAGGGTCTCAGGAATGCAATGGGAAGGAGTTAGATATCACATCTCATGCTAAAGGGAGGGTCTCAGGTTTGGAAGGGGAAGGATTTGGATATCACATCTCATGTTATAGGAAGGATCTCAGGTTTGGTATTAGAAGCATTGAGATATCACATCTCATGCTATCGGAAGGATCTCAGGTTTGGTATTAGAAGCATTGAGATATCACATCTCATGCTATCAGAAGAGTCTCAGGATTGGAATAGGAAGGAGTTGGATATCACATTTCATGCTAAAGGGAGGGTCTCAGGTTTGGAAGGGGAAGGATTTGGATATCACATCTCATGTTATCGGAAGGATCTCACGTTTGGTATTAGAAGTATTGAGATATCATATCTCATGCTATAGGAAGGGTCTCAGGATTGGAATGGGAAGGAGTTGGATATCACATCTCATGATATAGGGAGGGTCTCAGGATTGGAATGGGAAGGACTTAGATATCACATATCATGCTAAAGGAAGGGTCTCAGGTTTGGAACGAGAAGGATTTGGATATCACATCTCATGTTATAGGAAGGGTCTCAGGTTTGGTATAAGCATTGAGATATCACATCTCTGCTATCGGAAGTGTCTCAGGATTGGAATGGGAAGGAGTTGGATATCCCATCTCATGTTATAGGACGGGTCTCAGGTTTGTTATTAGAATCATTGAGATATCATATTGCATGCTGTAGGAAGGGTCTAAGGGTTGGAATGTGAAGGACTTGGATATCACATCTCATGCTATAGATAGGCTCTTAGGTTTGGAAAGGGAAGGAGTTGGATATCATATTTCATGTTAGAGGAAGGATCTCAGGTTTGGTATTAGAAGCATTGAGATATCACATCTCATGCTATAGGAAGGGTCTCAGGATTGGAATGGGAAGCAGTTGGATATCACATCTCATGCTATAGGAAGGGTCTCAGGTTTGGTATAAGCATTGAGATATCACATCCCATGCTATAGGACGGGTCTCAGGATTGGAATGGAAGGAGTTGGATATCACATCTCATGTTATAGGAAGGATCTCAGGTTTGGTATTAGAAGCATTGAGACATCACATCTCATGCTATAGGAAGGGTCTCAGGGTTGGAATGGGAAGGAGTTGGATATCACATCTCATCCAATAGGAAGGGTCTCAGGTTTGGAATGGGAAGGAATTGGATATCACATTTCATGTTATAGGAAGGATCTCAGGTTTGGTATTAGAAGCATTGAGATATCACATCTCATGCTATAGGAAGGGTCTCAGGATTGGAATGTGAAGGATTTGGATATCACATCTCATGCTAAAGGAAGGGTCTCAGGTTTGGTAGAAGCATTGAGATATCACGTCGCTGCTATCGGAAGGGTCTCAGGATTGGATTGGGAAGGAGTTGGATATCCCTTCTCATGCTATAGGAAGGGTCTCAGGATTTGAATGGCAAGGAGTTGGATATCACATCTCATGCCATAGGAAGGGTCTCAGGTTTGGTATAAGCATTGAGATATCACATCTCTGCTATCGGAAGGGTCTCAGGATTGGATTGGGAAGGAGTTGGATATCCCTTCTCATGCTATAGGAAGTGTCTCAGGTTGGAATGGGAAGGAGTTGGATATCACATCTCATGTTATAGGAAGGGTCTCAGGATTGGAATGGTAAGGATTTGGATATCACATCTCTTGCTATAGGAAGGGTCTCAGGATTGGAATGGGTAGGAGTTGGATATTACTTTCTTGCTATAGGAAGGGTCTCATGTTTGGAATGGGAAGGAGTTGGATATCACATATGCTATAGTTAGTGTCTCAGGTTTGGAACGGGAAGGAGTTGGATATCACATCTCATGTTATAGGAAGGGTCTCAGGTTTGGTATAAGCATTGAGATATCACATCTCTGCTATCGGAAGCGGCTCAGGATTGGAATGGGAAGGAGTTGGATATCCCATATCATGTTATAGGAAGAGTCTCTGGTTTGGTATTAGAATCATTGAGATATCACATCGCATGCTGTAGGAAGGGTCTAAGGATTGGAATGGGATGGACTTGGATATCACATCTCATGTTATAGGTAGGCTCTCAGGTTTGGTATAAGCATTGAGATATCACATCTCATGCTATAGGAAGGGTCTCAGGATTGGAATGGGAAGGAATTGGATATCACATCTCAGGCTATAGGAAGGGTCTCAGGATTGGAATGGGAAGGAGTTGGATATCACATCTCATGCTATAGGAAGGGTCTCAGGTTTGGTATAAGCATTGATATATCACATCTCATGCTATAGGAAGGGTCTCAGGATTGGAATGGAAGGAGTTGGATATCACATCTCATGTTATAGGAAGGATCTCAGGTTTGGTATTAGAAGCATTGAGACATCACATCTCATGCTATAGGAAGGGTCTCAGGATTGGAATGGGAAGGAGTTGGATATCAAATCTCATGCTATAGGAAGGGTCTCAGGATTGGAATGGGTAGGAGTTGAATATGACATCTCATGCCGTAGGAAGGGTCTCAGGTTTGGTATAAACATTGAGATATCACATCTCTGCTATCAAAAGGGTCTCAGGATTGGAATTGGAAGGAGTTGGATATCCCATCTCATGTTATAGGAAGTGTCTCAGGTTTGGTATTAGAAGCATTGAGATATCACATCTCATGCTATAGGAAGTGTCTCAGGATTGGAATGGGAAGGACTTGGATATCACATCTCATGCTATAGGTAGGGTCTCAAGTTTGACATTAGAAGCATTGAGATATCACATCTCATGCTATAGGAAGGGTCTGAGGATTGGAATGGGAAGGAGTTGGATATCACATCTGCTATGGGAAGGGTCTCAGGTATGGTATAAGCAGTGAGATATCACATCTCATGCTATAGGAAGTGTCTCAGGATTGGAATGGGAAGGAGTTGGATATCACATCTCATGTTATAGGAAGGATCTCAGGTGTGGTATAAGCATTGAGATATCACATCTCTGCTATCGGAAGGGTCTGAAGATTGGAATGGGAAGGAGTTGGATATTCCCATCTCATGTTATAGGAAGGGTCTCAGGTTTGGTTTTAGAAGCATTGAGATATCACATCTCATGCTATAGGAAGGGTCTCAGGATTGGAATGGGAAGGACTTGGATATCACATCTCATGCTATAGGGAGGGTCTCAAGTTTGATATTAGAAGCTTTGAGATATCACATCTCATGATATCGGAAGGGTCTCAGGATTGGAATGGGAAGGAGTTGGATATCACATCTCATGATAAAGGAAGGGTCTAAGGTTTGGAAGGGGAAGGATTTGGATATCACATCTCATGTTATATTACGGGTCTCAGGTTTGGTATTAGAAGCATTGAGATATCAAGTCTCATAGTATAGGAAGGGTCTCAGAATTGGAATGGGAAGGAGTTGGATATCCCATCTCATGTTATAGGAAGAGTCTCTGGTTTGGTATTAGAATCATTGAGATATCACATCGCATGCTGTAGGAAGGGTCTAAGGATTGGAATGGGATGGACTTGGATATCACATCTCATGCTATAGGTAGGCTCTCAGGTTTGGTATAAGCATTGAGATATCACATCTCATGCTATAGGAAGGGTCTCAGAATTGGAATGGGAAGGAGTTGGATATCACATCTCAAGCTATAGGAAGGGTCTCAGTATTGGAATGGGAAGGACTTGGATATCACATCTCATGCTATAGGAAGGCTCTCAGGTTTGGAAGGGGAAAGAGTTGGATATCTCATTTCATGTTAGAGGTAGGATCTCAGGTTTGGTATTAGAGGCATTGAGATATCACATCTCATGCTATCAGAAGGGTCTCAGGAATGGAATGGGAAGGAGTTAGATATCACATCTCATGCTAAAGGGAGGGTCTCAGGTTTGGAAGGGGAAGGATTTGGATATCACATCTCATGTTATAGGAAGGATCTCAGGTTTGGTATTAGAAGCATTGAGATATCACATCTCATGCTATCGGAAGGATCTCAGGTTTGGTATTAGAAGCATTGAGATATCACATCTCATGCTATCAGAAGAGTCTCAGGATTGGAATAGGAAGGAGTTGGATATCACATTTCATGCTAAAGGGAGGGTCTCAGGTTTGGAAGGGGAAGGATTTGGATATCACGTCTCATGTTATCGGAAGGATCTCACGTTTGGTATTAGAAGTATTGAGATATCATATCTCATGCTATAGGAAGGGTCTCAGGATTGGAATGGGAAGGAGTTGGATATCACATCTCATGCTATAGGGAGGGTCTCAGGATTGGAATGGGAAGGACTTAGATATCACATATCATGCTATAGGGAGGGTCTCAGTTTTGATATTAGAAGCATTGAGATATCACATCTCATGCTATCGGAAGTGTCTCAGGATTGGAATGGGAAGGAGCTGGATATCACATCTCATGCTAAAGGAAGGGTCTCAGGTTTGGAACGGGAAGGATTTGGATATCACATCTCATGTTATAGGAAGGGTCTCAGGTTTGGTATAAGCATTGAGATATCACATCTCTGCTATCGGAAGTGTCTCAGGATTGGAATGGGAAGGAGTTGGATATCCCATCTCATGTTATAGGACGGGTCTCAGGTTTGTTATTAGAATCATTGAGATATCATATTGCATGCTGTAGGAAGGGTCTAAGGGTTGGAATGTGAAGGACTTGGATATCACATCTCATGCTATAGATAGGCTCTTAGGTTTGGAAAGGGAAGGAGTTGGATATCACATTTCATGTTAGAGGAAGGATCTCAGGTTTGGTATTAGAAGCATTGAGATATCGCATCTCATGCTATAGGAAGGGTCTCAGGATTGGAATGGGAAGCAGTTCGATATCACATCTCATGCTATAGGAAGGGTCTCAGGTTTGGTATAAGCATTGAGATATCACATCTCATGCTATAGGACGGGTCTCAGGATTGGAATGGAAGGAGTTGGATATCACATCTCATGTTATAGGAAGGATCTCAGGTTTGGTATTAGAAGCATTGAGACATCACATCTCATGCTATAGGAAGGGTCTCAGGGTTGGAATGGGAAGGAGTTGGATATCACATCTCATCCAATAGGAAAGGTCTCAGGTTTGGAATGGGAAGGAATTGGATATCACATCTCATGTTATAGGAAGGATCTCAGGTTTGGTATTAGAAGCATTGAGATATCACATCTCATGCTATAGGAAGGGTCTCAGGATTGGAATGTGAAGGATTTGGATATCACATCTCATGCTAAAGGAAGGGTCTCAGGTTTGGTAGAAGCATTGAGATATCACGTCGCTGCTATCGGAAGGGTCTCAGGATTGGATTGGGAAGGAGTTGGATATCCCTTCTCATGCTATAGGAAGGGTCTCAGGATTTGAATGGCAAGGAGTTGGATATCACATCTCATGCCATAGGAAGGGTCTCAGGTTTGGTATAAGCATTGAGATATCACATCTCTGCTATCGGAAGGGTCTCAGGATTGGATTGGGAAGGAGTTGGATATCCCTTCTCATGCTATAGGAAGTGTCTCAGGTTGGAATGGGAAGGAGTTGGATATCACATCTCATGTTATAGGAAGGGTCTCAGGATTGGAATGGGAAGGATTTGGATATCACATCTCTTGCTATAGGAAGGGTCTCAGGATTGGAATGGGTAGGAGTTGGATATTATTTTCTTGCTATAGGAAGGGTCTCATGTTTGGAATGGGAAGGAGTTGGATATCACATATGCTATAGTTAGTGTCTCAGGTTTGGAACGGGAAGGAGTTGGATATCACATCTCATGTTATAGGAAGGGTCTCAGGTTTGGTATAAGCATTGAGATATCACATCTCTGCTATCGGAAGCGGCTCAGGATTGGAATGGGAAGGAGTTGGATATCCCATCTCATGTTATAGGAAGAGTCTCTGGTTTGGTATTAGAATCATTGAGATATCACATAGCATGCTGTAGGAAGGGTCTAAGGATTGGAATGGGATGGACTTGGATATCACATCTCATGTTATAGGTAGCTTCTCAGGTTTGCTATAAGCATTGAGATATCACATCTCATGCTATAGGAAGGGTCACAGGATTGGAATGGGAAGGAATTGGATATCACATCTCATGCTATAGGAAGGGTCTCAGATTTGGTATAAGCATTGAGATATCACATCTCATGCTAAAGGAAGGGTCTCAGGATTGGAATGGGAAGGAGTTGTATATGACATCTCAGGCCATAGGAAGGTTCTCAGGTTTGGTATAAGCATTGAGATATCACATCTCTGCTATCGGAAAGGTCTCAGGATTGGAATGGGAAGGAGTTGGATATCCCATCTCATGTTATAGGAAGGGTCTCAGGTTTGGTATTAGAAGCATAGAGATATCACATCTCATGCTATAGGAAGGGTCTCAGGATTGGAATGGGAAGGACTTGGATGTCACATCTCATGCTATAGGTAGGGTCTCAAGTTTGATATTAGAAGCATTGAGATAACAAATCTCATGATATCGGAAGGGTCTCAGGATTGGAATGGGAAGGAGTTGGATATCACATCTCATGATAAAGGAAGGGTCTAAGGTTTGGAAGGGGAAGGATTTGGATATCACATCTCATGTTATAGGACGGGTCTCAGGTTTAATATTAGAAGCATTGAGATATCAAGTCTCATGGTATAAGAAGGGTCTCAGAATTGGAATGGGAAGGAGTTGGATATCACACCTCAAGCTATAGGAAGGGTCTCAGGATTGGAATGGGAAGGAGTTTGATATCACATCTCATGCCATAGTATGGGTCTCAGGTTTGGTAGAAGCATTGGGATATCACATCTCATGCTATCGGAAGGGTATCAGTATTGGATTTGGAAGAAGTTGGATATCCCATCTCATGCTATAGGAAGGGTCTCAGGTTGGAATGGGAAGGAGTTGGATATCACATTTCGTGTTATAGGAAGGGTCTCAGGATTGGAATGGGAAGGACTTGGATATCATATCTCATGCTATAGGACGGGTCTCAGGTTTGTTATTAGAATCATTGAGATATCATATTGCATGCTGTAGGAAGGGTCTAAGGATTGGAATGGGAAGGACCTGGTTATCACATCTCATGCTATAGAACGGCTCTCAGGTTTGGAAAGGGAAGGAGTTGGATATCACATCTCATGTTATAGGATGGATCTCAGGTTTGGTATTAGAAGTATTGAGATATCACATCTCATGTTATCGGAAGGATCTCAGGTTTGGTATTAGAAGTATTGAGATATCACATCTCATGCTATAGGAAGGGTCTCAGGATTGGAATGGGAAGGAGTTGTATATCACATCTCATGCTAAAGGAAGGGTCTCAGGTTTGGTAGAAGCATTGAGATATCACATCTCATGCTATAGGAAGGGTCTCATGATTGGAATGGGAAGGAGTTGGATATCACATCTCATGCTATAGGGAGGGTCTCGGGATTGGAATGGGAAGGACTTAGATATCACATATCATGCTATAGGGAGGGTCTCAGTTTTGATATTAGAAGCATTGAGATATCACATCTCATGCTATCGGAAGTGTCTCAGGATTGGAATGGGAAGGAGCTGGATATCACATCTCATGCTAAAGGAAGGGTCTCAGGTTTGGAACGGGAAGGATTTGGATATCACATCTCATGTTATAGGAAGGGTCTCAGGTTTGGTATAAGCATTGAGATATCACATCTCTGCTATCGGAAGTGTCTCAGGATTGGAATGGGAAGGAGTTGGATATCCCATCTCATGTTATAGGACGGGTCTCAGGTTTGTTATTAGAATCATTGAGATATCATATTGCATGCTGTAGGAAGGGTCTAAGGGTTGGAATGTGAAGGACTTGGATATCACATCTCATGCTATAGATAGGCTCTTAGGTTTGGAAAGGGAAGGAGTTGGATATCACATTTCATGTTAGAGGAAGGATCTCAGGTTTGGTATTAGAAGCATTGAGATATCACATCTCATGCTATAGGAAGGGTCTCAGGATTGGAATGGGAAGCAGTTGGATATCACATCTCATGCTATAGGAAGGGTCTCAGGTTTGGTATAAGCATTGAGATATCACATCTCATGCTATAGGACGGGTCTCAGGATTGGAATGGAAGGAGTTGGATATCACATCTCATGTTATAGGAAGGATCTCAGGTTTGGTATTAGAAGCATTGAGACATCACATCTCATGCTATAGGAAGGGTCTCAGGGTTGGAATGGGAAGGAGTTGGATATCACATCTCATCCAATAGGAAGGGTCTCAGGTTTGGAATGGGAAGGAATTGGATATCACATCTCATGTTATAGGAAGGATCTCAGGTTTGGTATTAGAAGCATTGAGATATCACATCTCATGCTATAGGAAGGGTCTCAGGATTGGAATGTGAAGGATTTGGATATCACATCTCATGCTAAAGGAAGGGTCTCAGGTTTGGTAGAAGCATTGAGATATCACGTCGCTGTATCGGAAGGGTCTCAGGATTGGATTGGGAAGGAGTTGGATATCCCTTCTCATGCTATAGGAAGGGTCTCAGGATTTGAATGGCAAGGAGTTGGATATCACATCTCATGCCATAGGAAGGGTCTCAGGTTTGGTATAAGCATTGAGATATCACATCTCTGCTATCGGAAGGGTCTCAGGATTGGATTGGGAATGAGTTGGATATCCCTTCTCATGCTATAGGAAGTGTCTCAGGTTGGAATGGGAAGGAGTTGGATATCACATCTCATGTTATAGGAAGGGTCTCAGGATTGGAATGGGAAGGATTTGGATATCACATCTCTTGCTATAGGAAGGGTCTCAGGATTGGAATGGGTAGGAGTTGGATATTACTTTCTTGCTATAGGAAGGGTCTCATGTTTGGAATGGGAAGGAGTTGGATATCACATATGCTATAGTTAGTGTCTCAGGTTTGGAACGGGAAGGAGTTGGATATCACATCTCATGTTATAGGAAGGGTCTCAGGTTTGGTATAAGCATTGAGATATCACATCTCTGCTATCGGAAGCGGCTCAGGATTGGAATGGGAAGGAGTTGGATATCCCATCTCATGTTATAGGAAGAGTCTCTGGTTTGGTATTAGAATCATTGAGATATCACATCGCATGCTGTAGGAAGGGTCTAAGGATTGGAATGGGATGGACTTGGATATCACATCTCATGTTATAGGTAGGCTCTCAGGTTTGCTATAAGCATTGAGATATCACATCTCATGCTATAGGAAGGGTCACAGGATTGGAATGGGAAGGAATTGGATATCACATCTCATGCTATAGGAAGGGTCTCAGATTTGGTATAAGCATTGAGATATCACATCTCATGCTAAAGGAAGGGTCTCAGGATTGGAATGGGAAGGAGTTGTATATGACATCTCAGGCCATAGGAAGGTTCTCAGGTTTGGTATAAGCATTGAGATATCACATCTCTGCTATCGGAAATGTCTCAGGATTGGAATGGGAAGGAGTTGGATATCCCATCTCATGTTATAGGAAGGGTCTCAGGTTTGGTATTAGAAGCATAGAGATATCACATCTCATGCTATAGGAAGGGTCTCAGGATTGGAATGGGAAGGACTTGGATGTCACATCTCATGCTATAGGTAGGGTCTCAAGTTTGATATTAGAAGCATTGAGATAACAAATCTCATGATATCGGAAGGGTCTCAGGATTGGAATGGGAAGGAGTTGGATATCACATCTCATGATAAAGGAAGGGTCTAAGGTTTGGAAGGGGAAGGATTTGGATATCACATCTCATGTTATAGGACGGGTCTCAGGTTTAATATTAGAAGCATTGAGATATCAAGTCTCATGGTATAAGAAGGGTCTCAGAATTGGAATGGGAAGGAGTTGGATATCACACCTCAAGCTATAGGAAGGGTCTCAGGATTGGAATGGGAAGGAGTTTGATATCACATCTCATGCCATAGTATGGGTCTCAGGTTTGGTAGAAACATTGGGATATCACATCTCATGCTATCGGAAGGGTATCAGTATTGGATTTGGAAGAAGTTGTATATCCCATCTCATGCTATAGGAAGGTTCTCAGGTTGGAATGGGAAGGAGTTGGATATCACATTTCGTGTTATAGGAAGGGTCTCAGGATTGGAATGGGAAGGACTTGGATATCATATCTCATGCTATAGGACGGGTCTCAGGTTTGTTATTAGAATCATTGAGATATCATATTGCATGCTGTAGGAAGGGTCTAAGGATTGGAATGGGAAGGACCTGGTTATCACATCTCATGCTATAGAACGGCTCTCAGGTTTGGAAAGGGAAGGAGTTGGATATCACATCTCATGTTATAGGATGGATCTCAGGTTTGGTATTAGAAGTATTGAGATATCACATCTCATGTTATCGGAAGGATCTCAGGTTTGGTATTAGAAGTATTGAGATATCACATCTCATGCTATAGGAAGGGTCTCAGGATTGGAATGGGAAGGAGTTGGATATCACATCTCATGCTAAAGGAAGGGTCTCAGGTTTGGTAGAAGCATTGAGATATCACATCTCATGCTATCGGAAGTGTCTCAGGATTGGAATGGGAAGGAGCTGGATATCACATCTCATGCTAAAGGAAGGGTCTCAGGTTTGGAACGGGAAGGAGTTGGATATCACATCTCATGTTATAGGAAGGGTCTCAGGTTTGGTATAAACATTGAGATATCACATCTCTGCTATCGGAAGTGTCTCAGGATTGGAATGGGAAGGAGTTGGATATCCCTACTCATGTTATAGGACGGGTCTCAGGTTTGTTATTGGAATCATTGAGATATCATATTGCATGCTGTAGGAAGGGTCTAAGGGTTGGAATGTGAAGGACTTGGATATCACATCTCATGCTATAGATAGGCTCTTAGGTTTGGAAAGGGAAGGAGTTGGATCTCACATTTCATGTTAGAGGAAGGATCTCAGGTTTGGTATTAGAAGCATTGAGATATCACATCTCATGCTATAGGAAGGGTCTCAGGATTGGAATGGGAAGGAGTTGGATATCACATCTCATGCTATAGGAAGGGTCTCAGGTTTGGTATAAGCATTGAGATATCACATCTCATGCTATAGGAAGGGTCTCAGGATTGGAATGGAAGGAGTTGGATATCAGATCTCATGTTATAGGAAGGATCTCAGGTTTGGTATTAGAAGCATTGAGACATCACATCTCATGCTATAGGAAGGGTCTCAGGATTGGAATGGGAAGGAGTTGGATATCAAATCTCATGCTATAGGAAGGGTCTCAGGATTGGAATGGGAAGGAGTTGAATATGACATCTCATGCCGTAGGAAGGGTCTCAGGTTTGGTATAAACATTGAGATATCACATCTCTGCTATCAAAAGGGTCTCAGGATTGGAATGGGAAGGAGTTGGATATCCCATCTCATGTTATAGGAAGAGTCTCAAGTTTGGTATTAGAAGCATTGAGATATCACATCTCATGCTATAGGAAGTGTCTCAGGATTGGAATGGGAAGGACTTGGATATCACATCTCATTCTATAGGTAGGGTCTCAAGTTTGACATTAGAAGCATTGAGATATCACATCTCATGCTATAGGAAGGGTCTGAGGATTGGAATGGGAAGGAGTTGGATATCACATCTCCTGCTATGGGAAGTGTCTCAGGTTTGGTATAAGCAGTGAGATATCACATCTCATGCTATAGGAAGTGTCTCAGGATTGGAATGGGAAGGACTTGGATATCACATCTCATGTTATAGGAAGGATCTCAGGTTTGGTATAAGCATTGAGATATCACATCTCTGCTATCGGAAGGGTCTCAAGATTGGAATGGGAAGGAGTTGGATATTCCCATCTCATGTTATAGGAAGGGTCTCAGGTTTGGTATTAGAAGCATTGAGATATCACATCTCATGCTATAGGAAGGGTCTCAGGATTGGAATGGGAAGGACTTGGATATCACATCTCATGCTATAGGGAGGGTCTCAAGTTTGATATTAGAAGCTTTGAGATATCACATCTCATGATATCGGAAGGGTCTCAGGATTGGAATGGGAAGGAGTTGGATATCACATCTCATGATAAAGGAAGGGTCTAAGGTTTGGAAGGGGAAGGATTTGGATATCACATCTCATGTTATAGGACGGGTCTCAGGTTTAATATTAGAAGCATTGAGATATCAAGTCTCATGGTATAAGAAGGGTCTCAGAATTGGAATGGGAAGGAGTTGGATATCACACCTCAAGCTATAGGAAGGGTCTCAGGATTGGAATGGGAAGGAGTTTGATATCACATTTCATGCCATAGTATGGGTCTCAGGTTTGGTAGAAGCATTGGGATATCACATCTCATGCTATCGGAAGGGTATCAGTATTGGATTTGGAAGAAGTTGGATATCCCATCTCATGCTATAGGAAGGGTCTCAGGTTGGAATGGGAAGGAGTTGGATATCACATTTCGTGTTATAGGAAGGGTCTCAGGATTGGAATGGGAAGGACTTGGATATCATATCTCATGCTATAGGACGGGTCTCAGGTTTGTTATTAGAATCATTGAGATATCATATTGCATGCTGTAGGAAGGGTCTAAGGATTGGAATGGGAAGGACCTGGTTATCACATCTCATGCTATAGAAAGGCTCTCAGGTTTGGAAAGGGAAGGAGTTGGATATCACATCTCATGTTATAGGATGGATCTCAGGTTTGGTATTAGAAGTATTGAGATATCACATCTCATGTTATCGGAAGGATCTCAGGTTTGGTATTAGAAGTATTGAGATATCACATCTCATGCTATAGGAAGGGTCTCAAGATTGGAATGGGAAGGAGTTGGATATCACATCTCATGCTAAAGGAAGGGTCTCAGGTTTGGTAGAAGCATTGAGATATCACATCTCATGCTATCGGAAGTGTCTCAGGATTGGAATGGGAAGGAGCTGGATATCACATCTCATGCTAAAGGAAGGGTCTCAGGTTTGGAACGGGAAGGAGTTGGATATCACATCTCATGTTATAGGAAGGGTCTCAGGTTTGGTATAAACATTGAGATATCACATCTCTGCTATCGGAAGTGTCTCAGGATTGGAATGGGAAGGAGTTGGATATCCCTACTCATGTTATAGGACGGGTCTCAGGTTTGTTATTGGAATCATTGAGATATCATATTGCATGCTGTAGGAAGGGTCTAAGGGTTGGAATGTGAAGGACTTGGATATCACATCTCATGCTATAGATAGGCTCTTAGGTTTGGAAAGGGAAGGAGTTGGATCTCACATTTCATGTTAGAGGAAGGATCTCAGGTTTGGTATTAGAAGCATTGAGATATCACATCTCATGCTATAGGAAGGGTCTCAGGATTGGAATGGGAAGGAGTTGGATATCACATCTCATGCTATAGGAAGGGTCTCAGGTTTGGTATAAGCATTGAGATATCACATCTCATGCTATAGGAAGGGTCTCAGGATTGGAATGGAAGGAGTTGGATATCAGATCTCATGTTATAGGAAGGATCTCAGGTTTGGTATTAGAAGCATTGAGACATCACATCTCATGCTATAGGAAGGGTCTCAGGATTGGAATGGGAAGGAGTTGGATATCAAATCTCATGCTATAGGAAGGGTCTCAGGATTGGAATGGGAAGGAGTTGAATATGACATCTCATGCCGTAGGAAGGGTCTCAGGTTTGGTATAAACATTGAGATATCACATCTCTGCTATCAAAAGGGTCTCAGGATTGGAATGGGAAGGAGTTGGATATCCCATCTCATGTTATAGGAAGAGTCTCAAGTTTGGTATTAGAAGCATTGAGATATCACATCTCATGCTATAGGAAGTGTCTCAGGATTGGAATGGGAAGGACTTGGATATCACATCTCATTCTATAGGTAGGGTCTCAAGTTTGACATTAGAAGCATTGAGATATCACATCTCATGCTATAGGAAGGGTCTGAGGATTGGAATGGGAAGGAGTTGGATATCACATCTCCTGCTATGGGAAGTGTCTCAGGTTTGGTATAAGCAGTGAGATATCACATCTCATGCTATAGGAAGTGTCTCAGGATTGGAATGGGAAGGAGTTGGATATCACATCTCATGTTATAGGAAGGATCTCAGGTTTGGTATAAGCATTGAGATATCACATCTCTGCTATCGGAAGGGTCTCAAGATTGGAATGGGAAGGAGTTGGATATTCCCATCTCATGTTATAGGAAGGGTCTCAGGTTTGGTATTAGAAGCATTGAGATATCACATCTCATGCTATAGGAAGGGTCTCAGGATTGGAATGGGAAGGACTTGGATATCACATCTCATGCTATAGGGAGGGTCTCAAGTTTGATATTAGAAGCTTTGAGATATCACATCTCATGATATCGGAAGGGTCTCAGGATTGGAATGGGAAGGAGTTGGATATCACATCTCATGATAAAGGAAGGGTCTAAGGTTTGGAAGGGGAAGGATTTTGATATCACATCTCATGTTATATTACGGGTCTCAGGTTTGGTATTAGAAGCATTGAGATATCAAGTCTCATAGTATAGGAAGGGTCTCAGAATTGGAATGGGAAGGAGTTGGATATCCCATCTCATGTTATAGGAAGAGTCTCTGGTTTGGTATTAGAATCATTGAGATATCACATCGCATGCTGTAGGAAGGGTCTAAGGATTGGAATGGGATGGACTTGGATATCACATCTCATGTTATAGGTAGGCTCTCAGGTTTGGTATAAGCATTGAGATATCACATCTCATGCTATAGGAAGGGTCTCAGAATTGGAATGGGAAGGAGTTGGATATCACATCTCAAGCTATAGGAAGGGTCTCAGTATTGGAATGGGAAGGACTTGGATATCACATCTCATGCTATAGGAAGGCTCTCAGGTTTGGAAGGGGAAAGAGTTGGATATCTCATTTCATGTTAGAGGTAGGATCTCAGGTTTGGTATTAGAGGCATTGAGATATCACATCTCATGCTATCAGAAGGGTCTCAGGAATGGAATGGGAAGGAGTTAGATATCACATCTCATGCTAAAGGGAGGGTCTCAGGTTTGGAAGGGGAAGGATTTGGATATCACATCTCATGTTATAGGAAGGATCTCAGGTTTGGTATTAGAAGCATTGAGATATCACATCTCATGCTATCGGAAGGATCTCAGGTTTGGTATTAGAAGCATTGAGATATCACATCTCATGCTATCAGAAGAGTCTCAGGATTGGAATAGGAAGGAGTTGGATATCACATTTCATGCTAAAGGGAGGGTCTCAGGTTTGGAAGGGGAAGGATTTGGATATCACATCTCATGTTATCGGAAGGATCTCACGTTTGGTATTAGAAGTATTGAGATATCATATCTCATGCTATAGGAAGGGTCTCAGGATTGGAATGGGAAGGAGTTGGATATCACATCTCATGCTATAGGGAGGGTCTCAGGATTGGAATGGGAAGGACTTAGATATCACATATCATGCTATAGGGAGGGTCTCAGTTTTGATATTAGAAGCATTGAGATATCACATCTCATGCTATCGGAAGTGTCTCAGGATTGGAATGGGAAGGAGCTGGATATCACATCTCATGCTAAAGGAAGGGTCTCAGGTTTGGAACGGGAAGGATTTGGATATCACATCTCATGTTATAGGAAGGGTCTCAGGTTTGGTATAAGCATTGAGATATCACATCTCTGCTATCGGAAGTGTCTCAGGATTGGAATGGGAAGGAGTTGGATATCCCATCTCATGTTATAGGACGGGTCTCAGGTTTGTTATTAGAATCATTGAGATATCATATTGCATGCTGTAGGAAGGGTCTAAGGGTTGGAATGTGAAGGACTTGGATATCACATCTCATGCTATAGATAGGCTCTTAGGTTTGGAAAGGGAAGGAGTTGGATATCACATTTCATGTTAGAGGAAGGATCTCAGGTTTGGTATTAGAAGCATTGAGATATCACATCTCATGCTATAGGAAGGGTCTCAGGATTGGAATGGGAAGCAGTTGGATATCACATCTCATGCTATAGGAAGGGTCTCAGGTTTGGTATAAGCCTTGAGATATCACATCTCATGCTATAGGACGGGTCTCAGGATTGGAATGGAAGGAGTTGGATATCACATCTCATGTTATAGGAAGGATCTCAGGTTTGGTATTAGAAGCATTGAGACATCACATCTCATGCTATAGGAAGGGTCTCAAGGTTGGAATGGGAAGGAGTTGGATATCACATCTCATCCAATAGGAAGGGTCTCAGGTTTGGAATGGGAAGGAATTCGATATCACATCTCATGTTATAGGAAGGATCTCAGGTTTGGTATTAGAAGCATTGAGATATCACATCTCATGCTATAGGAAGGGTCTCAGGATTGGAATGTGAAGGATTTGGATATCACATCTCATGCTAAAGGAAGGGTCTCAGGTTTGGTAGAAGCATTGAGATATCACGTCGCTGCTATCGGAAGGGTCTCAGGATTGGATTGGGAAGGAGTTGGATATCCCTTCTCATGCTATAGGAAGGGTCTCAGGATTTGAATGGCAAGGAGTTGGATATCACATCTCATGCCATAGGAAGGGACTCAGGTTTGGTATAAGCATTGAGATATCACATCTCTGCTATCGGAAGGGTCTCAGGATTGGATTGGGAAGGAGTTGGATATCCCTTCTCATGCTATAGGAAGTGTCTCAGGTTGGAATGGGAAGGAGTTGGATATCACATCTCATGTTATAGGAAGGGTCTCAGGATTGGAATGGGAAGGATTTGGATATCACATCTCTTGCTATAGGAAGGGTCTCAGGATTGGAATGGGTAGGAGTTGGATATTACTTTCTTGCTATAGGAAGGGTCTCATGTTTGGAATGGGAAGGAGTTGGATATCACATATGCTATAGTTAGTGTCTCAGGTTTGGAACGGGAAGGAGTTGGATATCACATCTCATGTTATAGGAAGGGTCTCAGGTTTGGTATAAGCATTGAGATATCACATCTCTGCTATCGGAAGCGGCTCAGGATTGGAATGGGAAGGAGTTGGATATCCCATCTCATGTTATAGGAAGAGTCTCTGGTTTGGTATTAGAATTATTGAGATATCACATCGCATGCTGTAGGAAGGGTCTAAGGATTGGAATGGGATAGACTTGGATATCACATCTCATGTTATAGGTAGGCTCTCAGGTTTGGTATAAGCATTGAGATATCACATCTCATGCTATAGGAAGGGTCTCAGGATTGGAATGGGAAGGAATTGGATATCACATCTCATGCTATAGGAAGGGTCTCAGATTTGGTATAAGCATTGAGATATCACATCTCATGCTAAAGGAAGGGTCTCAGGATTGGAATGGGAAGGAGTTGTATATGACATCTCAGGCCATAGGAAGGTTCTCAGGTTTGGTATAAGCATTGAGATATCACATCTCTGCTATCGGAAAGGTCTCAGGATTGGAATGGGAAGGAGTTGGATATCCCATCTCATGTTATAGGAAGGGTCTCAGGTTTGGTATTAGAAGCATAGAGATATCACATCTCATGCTATAGGAAGGGTCTCAGGATTGGAATGGGAAGGACTTGGATGTCACATCTCATGCTATAGGGAGGGTCTCAAGTTTGATATTAGAAGCATTGAGATAACAAATCTCATGATATCGGAAGGGTCTCAGGATTGGAATGGGAAGGAGTTGGATATCACATCTCATGATAAAGGAAGGGTCTAAGGTTTGGAAGGGGAAGGATTTGGATATCACATCTCATGTTATAGGACGGGTCTCAGGTTTAATATTAGAAGCATTGAGATATCAAGTCTCATGGTATAAGAAGGGTCTCAGAATTGGAATGGGAAGGAGTTGGATATCACACCTCAAGCTACAGGAAGGGTCTCAGGATTGGAATGGGAAGGAGTTTGATATCACATCTCATGCCATAGTATGGGTCTCAGGTTTGGTAGAAGCATTGGGATATCACATCTCATGCTATCGGAAGGGTATCAGTATTGGATTTGGAAGAAGTTGGATATCCCATCTCATGCTATAGGAAGGGTCTCAGGTTGGAATGGGAAGGAGTTGGATATCACATTTCGTGTTATAGGAAGGGTCTCAGGATTGGAATGGGAAGGACTTGGATATCATATCTCATGCTATAGGACGGGTCTCAGGTTTGTTATTAGAATCATTGAGATATCATATTGCATGCTGTAGGAAGGGTCTAAGGATTGGAATGGGAAGGACCTGGTTATCACATCTCATGCTATAGAACGGCTCTCAGGTTTGGAAAGGGAAGGAGTTGGATATCACATCTCATGTTATAGGATGGATCTCAGGTTTGGTATTAGAAGTATTGAGATATCACATCTCATGTTATCGGAAGGATCTCAGGTTTGGTATTAGAAGTATTGAGATATCACATCTCATGCTATAGGAAGGGTCTCAGGATTGGAATGGGAAGGAGTTGGATATCACATCTCATGCTAAAGGAAGGGTCTCAGGTTTGGTAGAAGCATTGAGATATCACATCTCATGCTATCGGAAGTGTCTCAGGATTGGAATGGGAAGGAGCTGGATATCACATCTCATGCTAAAGGAAGGGTCTCAGGTTTGGAACGGGAAGGAGTTGGATATCACATCTCATGTTATAGGAAGGGTCTCAGGTTTGGTATAAACATTGAGATATCACATCTCTGCTATCGGAAGTGTCTCAGGATTGGAATGGGAAGGAGTTGGATATCCCTACTCATGTTATAGGACGGGTCTCAGGTTTGTTATTGGAATCATTGAGATATCATATTGCATGCTGTAGGAAGGGTCTAAGGGTTGGAATGTGAAGGACTTGGATATCACATCTCATGCTATAGATAGGCTCTTAGGTTTGGAAAGGGAAGGAGTTGGATCTCACATTTCATGTTAGAGGAAGGATCTCAGGTTTGGTATTAGAAGCATTGAGATATCACATCTGATGCTATAGGAAGGGTCTC
The DNA here is from genome assembly GCF_040938575.1 of Ambystoma mexicanum. NCBI lineage: Eukaryota > Metazoa > Chordata > Amphibia > Caudata > Ambystomatidae > Ambystoma > Ambystoma mexicanum. The sequence continues at coordinate 168,986 of NW_027182364.1, forward strand.
AGGATTGGAATGGGAAGGAGTTGGATATCACATCTCATGCTATAGGAAGGGTCTCAGGTTTGGTATAAGCATTGAGATATCACATCTCATGCTATAGGAAGGGTCTCAGGATTGGAATGGAAGGAGTTGGATATCAGATCTCATGTTATAGGAAGGATCTCAGGTTTGGTATTAGAAGCATTGAGACATCACATCTCATGCTATAGGAAGGGTCTCAGGATTGGAATGGGAAGGAGTTGGATATCAAATCTCATGCTATAGGAAGGGTCTCAGGATTGGAATGGGAAGGAGTTGAATATGACATCTCATGCCGTAGGAAGGGTCTCAGGTTTGGTATAAACATTGAGATATCACATCTCTGCTATCAAAAGGGTCTCAGGATTGGAATGGGAAGGAGTTGGATATCCCATCTCATGTTATAGGAAGAGTCTCAAGTTTGGTATTAGAAGCATTGAGATATCACATCTCATGCTATAGGAAGTGTCTCAGGATTGGAATGGGAAGGACTTGGATATCACATCTCATTCTATAGGTAGGGTCTCAAGTTTGACATTAGAAGCATTGAGATATCACATCTCATGCTATAGGAAGGGTCTGAGGATTGGAATGGGAAGGAGTTGGATATCACATCTCCTGCTATGGGAAGTGTCTCAGGTTTGGTATAAGCAGTGAGATATCACATCTCATGCTATAGGAAGTGTCTCAGGATTGGAATGGGAAGGAGTTGGATATCACATCTCATGTTATAGGAAGGATCTCAGGTTTGGTATAAGCATTGAGATATCACATCTCTGCTATCGGAAGGGTCTCAAGATTGGAATGGGAAGGAGTTGGATATTCCCATCTCATGTTATAGGAAGGGTCTCAGGTTTGGTATTAGAAGCATTGAGACATCACATCTCATGCTATAGGAAGGGTCTCAGGATTGGAATGGGAAGGAGTTGGATATCAAATCTCATGCTATAGGAAGGGTCTCAGGATTGGAATGGGTAGGAGTTGAATATGACATCTCATGCCGTAGGAAGGGTCTCAGGTTTGGTATAAACATTGAGATATCACATCTCTGCTATCAAAAGGGTCTCAGGATTGGAATTGGAAGGAGTTGGATATCCCATCTCATGTTATAGGAAGTGTCTCAGGTTTGGTATTAGAAGCATTGAGATATCACATCTCATGCTATAGGAAGTGTCTCAGGATTGGAATGGGAAGGACTTGGATATCACATCTCCTGCTATAGGTAGGGTCTCAAGTTTGACATTAGAAGCATTGAGATATCACATCTCATGCTATAGGAAGGGTCTGAGGATTGGAATGGGAAGGAGTTGGATATCACATCTGCTATGGGAAGGGTCTCAGGTATGGTATAAGCAGTGAGATATCACATCTCATGCTATAGGAAGTGTCTCAGGATTGGAATGGGAAGGAGTTGGATATCACATCTCATGTTATAGGAAGGATCTCAGGTGTGGTATAAGCATTGAGATATCACATCTCTGCTATCGGAAGGGTCTGAAGATTGGAATGGGAAGGAGTTGGATATTCCCATCTCATGTTATAGGAAGGGTCTCAGGTTTGGTATTAGAAGCATTGAGATATCACATCTCATGCTATAGGAAGGGTCTCAGGATTGGAATGGGAAGGACTTGGATATCACATCTCATGCTATAGGGAGGGTCTCAAGTTTGATATTAGAAGCTTTGAGATATCACATCTCATGATATCGGAAGGGTCTCAGGATTGGAATGGGAAGGAGTTGGATATCACATCTCATGATAAAGGAAGGGTCTAAGGTTTGGAAGGGGAAGGATTTGGATATCACATCTCATGTTATATTACGGGTCTCAGGTTTGGTATTAGAAGCATTGAGATATCAAGTCTCATAGTATAGGAAGGGTCTCAGAATTGGAATGGGAAGGAGTTGGATATCCCATCTCATGTTATAGGAAGAGTCTCTGGTTTGGTATTAGAATCATTGAGATATCACATCGCATGCTGTAGGAAGGGTCTAAGGATTGGAATGGGATGGACTTGGATATCACATCTCATGCTATAGGTAGGCTCTCAGGTTTGGTATAAGCATTGAGATATCACATCTCATGCTATAGGAAGGGTCTCAGAATTGGAATGGGAAGGAGTTGGATATCACATCTCAAGCTATAGGAAGGGTCTCAGTATTGGAATGGGAAGGACTTGGATATCACATCTCATGCTATAGGAAGGCTCTCAGGTTTGGAAGGGGAAAGAGTTGGATATTTCATTTCATGTTAGAGGTAGGATCTCAGGTTTGGTATTAGAGGCATTGAGATATCACATCTCATGCTATCAGAAGGGTCTCAGGAATGGAATGGGAAGGGGTTAGATATCACATCTCATGCTAAAGGGAGGGTCTCAGGTTTGGAAGGGGAAGGATTTGGATATCACATCTCATGTTATAGGAAGGATCTCAGGTTTGGTATTAGAAGCATTGAGATATCACATCTCATGCTATCGGAAGGATCTCAGGTTTGGTATTAGAAGCATTGAGATATCACATCTCATGCTATCAGAAGAGTCTCAGGATTGGAATAGGAAGGAGTTGGATATCACATTTCATGCTAAAGGGAGGGTCTCAGGTTTGGAAGGGGAAGGATTTGGATATCACATCTCATGTTATCGGAAGGATCTCACGTTTGGTATTAGAAGTATTGAGATATCATATCTCATGCTATAGGAAGGGTCTCAGGATTGGAATGGGAAGGAGTTGGATATCACATCTCATGCTATAGGGAGGGTCTCAGGATTGGAATGGGAAGGACTTAGATATCACATATCATGCTATAGGGAGGGTCTCAGTTTTGATATTAGAAGCATTGAGATATCACATCTCATGCTATCGGAAGTGTCTCAGGATTGGAATGGGAAGGAGCTGGATATCACATCTCATGCTAAAGGAAGGGTCTCAGGTTTGGAACGGGAAGGATTTGGATATCACATCTCATGTTATAGGAAGGGTCTCAGGTTTGGTATAAGCATTGAGATATCACATCTCTGCTATCGGAAGTGTCTCAGGATTGGAATGGGAAGGAGTTGGATATCCCATCTCATGTTATAGGACGGGTCTCAGGTTTGTTATTAGAATCATTGAGATATCATATTGCATGCTGTAGGAAGGGTCTAAGGGTTGGAATGTGAAGGACTTGGATATCACATCTCATGCTATAGATAGGCTCTTAGGTTTGGAAAGGGAAGGAGTTGGATATCACATTTCATGTTAGAGGAAGGATCTCAGGTTTGGTATTAGAAGCATTGAGATATCGCATCTCATGCTATAGGAAGGGTCTCAGGATTGGAATGGGAAGCAGTTGGATATCACATCTCATGCTATAGGAAGGGTCTCAGGTTTGGTATAAGCATTGAGATTTCACATCTCATGCTATAGGACGGGTCTCAGGATTGGAATGGAAGGAGTTGGATATCACATCTCATGTTATAGGAAGGATCTCAGGTTTGGTATTAGAAGCATTGAGACATCACATCTCATGCTATAGGAAGGGTCTCAGGGTTGGAATGGGAAGGAGTTGGATATCACATCTCATCCAATAGGAAGGGTCTCAGGTTTGGAATGGGAAGGAATTGGATATCACATCTCATGTTATAGGAAGGATCTCAGGTTTGGTATTAGAAGCATTGAGATATCACATCTCATGCTATAGGAAGGGTCTCAGGATTGGAATGTGAAGGATTTGGATATCACATCTCATGCTAAAGGAAGGGTCTCAGGTTTGGTAGAAGCATTGAGATATCACGTCGCTGCTATCGGAAGGGTCTCAGGATTGGATTGGGAAGGAGTTGGATATCCCTTCTCATGCTATAGGAAGGGTCTCAGGATTTGAATGGCAAGGAGTTGGATATCACATCTCATGCCATAGGAAGGGTCTCAGGTTTGGTATAAGCATTGAGATATCACATCTCTGCTATCGGAAGGGTCTCAGGATTGGATTGGGAAGGAGTTGGATATCCCTTCTCATGCTATAGGAAGTGTCTCAGGTTGGAATGGGAAGGAGTTGGATATCACATCTCATGTTATAGGAAGGGTCTCAGGATTGGAATGGGAAGGATTTGGATATCACATCTCTTGCTATAGGAAGGGTCTCAGGATTGGAATGGGTAGGAGTTGGATATTACTTTCTTGCTATAGGAAGGGTCTCATGTTTGGAATGGGAAGGAGTTGGATATCACATATGCTATAGTTAGTGTCTCAGGTTTGGAACGGGAAGGAGTTGGATATCACATCTCATGTTATAGGAAGGGTCTCAGGTTTGGTATAAGCATTGAGATATCACATCTCTGCTATCGGAAGCGGCTCAGGATTGGAATGGGAAGGAGTTGGATATCCCATCTCATGTTATAGGAAGAGTCTCTGGTTTGGTATTAGAATCATTGAGATATCACATAGCATGCTGTAGGAAGGGTCTAAGGATTGGAATGGGATGGACTTGGATATCACATCTCATGTTATAGGTAGCTTCTCAGGTTTGCTATAAGCATTGAGATATCACATCTCATGCTATAGGAAGGGTCACAGGATTGGAATGGGAAGGAATTGGATATCACATCTCATGCTATAGGAAGGGTCTCAGATTTGGTATAAGCATTGAGATATCACATCTCATGCTAAAGGAAGGGTCTCAGGATTGGAATGGGAAGGAGTTGTATATGACATCTCAGGCCATAGGAAGGTTCTCAGGTTTGGTATAAGCATTGAGATATCACATCTCTGCTATCGGAAAGGTCTCAGGATTGGAATGGGAAGGAGTTGGATATCCCATCTCATGTTATAGGAAGGGTCTCAGGTTTGGTATTAGAAGCATAGAGATATCACATCTCATGCTATAGGAAGGGTCTCAGGATTGGAATGGGAAGGACTTGGATGTCACATCTCATGCTATAGGTAGGGTCTCAAGTTTGATATTAGAAGCATTGAGATAACAAATCTCATGATATCGGAAGGGTCTCAGGATTGGAATGGGAAGGAGTTGGATATCACATCTCATGATAAAGGAAGGGTCTAAGGTTTGGAAGGGGAAGGATTTGGATATCACATCTCATGTTATAGGACGGGTCTCAGGTTTAATATTAGAAGCATTGAGATATCAAGTCTCATGGTATAAGAAGGGTCTCAGAATTGGAATGGGAAGGAGTTGGATATCACACCTCAAGCTATAGGAAGGGTCTCAGGATTGGAATGGGAAGGAGTTTGATATCACATCTCATGCCATAGTATGGGTCTCAGGTTTGGTAGAAGCATTGGGATATCACATCTCATGCTATCGGAAGGGTATCAGTATTGGATTTGGAAGAAGTTGGATATCCCATCTCATGCTATAGGAAGGGTCTCAGGTTGGAATGGGAAGGAGTTGGATATCACATTTCGTGTTATAGGAAGGGTCTCAGGATTGGAATGGGAAGGACTTGGATATCATATCTCATGCTATAGGACGGGTCTCAGGTTTGTTATTAGAATCATTGAGATATCATATTGCATGCTGTAGGAAGGGTCTAAGGATTGGAATGGGAAGGACCTGGTTATCACATCTCATGCTATAGAACGGCTCTCAGGTTTGGAAAGGGAAGGAGTTGGATATCACATCTCATGTTATAGGATGGATCTCAGGTTTGGTATTAGAAGTATTGAGATATCACATCTCATGTTATCGGAAGGATCTCAGGTTTGGTATTAGAAGTATTGAGATATCACATCTCATGCTATAGGAAGGGTCTCAGGATTGGAATGGGAAGGAGTTGTATATCACATCTCATGCTAAAGGAAGGGTCTCAGGTTTGGTAGAAGCATTGAGATATCACATCTCATGCTATAGGAAGGGTCTCATGATTGGAATGGGAAGGAGTTGGATATCACATCTCATGCTATAGGGAGGGTCTCGGGATTGGAATGGGAAGGACTTAGATATCACATATCATGCTATAGGGAGGGTCTCAGTTTTGATATTAGAAGCATTGAGATATCACATCTCATGCTATCGGAAGTGTCTCAGGATTGGAATGGGAAGGAGCTGGATATCACATCTCATGCTAAAGGAAGGGTCTCAGGTTTGGAACGGGAAGGATTTGGATATCACATCTCATGTTATAGGAAGGGTCTCAGGTTTGGTATAAGCATTGAGATATCACATCTCTGCTATCGGAAGTGTCTCAGGATTGGAATGGGAAGGAGTTGGATATCCCATCTCATGTTATAGGACGGGTCTCAGGTTTGTTATTAGAATCATTGAGATATCATATTGCATGCTGTAGGAAGGGTCTAAGGGTTGGAATGTGAAGGACTTGGATATCACATCTCATGCTATAGATAGGCTCTTAGGTTTGGAAAGGGAAGGAGTTGGATATCACATTTCATGTTAGAGGAAGGATCTCAGGTTTGGTATTAGAAGCATTGAGATATCACATCTCATGCTATAGGAAGGGTCTCAGGATTGGAATGGGAAGCAGTTGGATATCACATCTCATGCTATAGGAAGGGTCTCAGGTTTGGTATAAGCATTGAGATATCACATCTCATGCTATAGGACGGGTCTCAGGATTGGAATGGAAGGAGTTGGATATCACATCTCATGTTATAGGAAGGATCTCAGGTTTGGTATTAGAAGCATTGAGACATCACATCTCATGCTATAGGAAGGGTCTCAGGATTGGAATGTGAAGGATTTGGATATCACATCTCATGCTAAAGGAAGGGTCTCAGGTTTGGTAGAAGCATTGAGATATCACGTCGCTGTATCGGAAGGGTCTCAGGATTGGATTGGGAAGGAGTTGGATATCCCTTCTCATGCTATAGGAAGGGTCTCAGGATTTGAATGGCAAGGAGTTGGATATCACATCTCATGCCATAGGAAGGGTCTCAGGTTTGGTATAAGCATTGAGATATCACATCTCTGCTATCGGAAGGGTCTCAGGATTGGATTGGGAATGAGTTGGATATCCCTTCTCATGCTATAGGAAGTGTCTCAGGTTGGAATGGGAAGGAGTTGGATATCACATCTCATGTTATAGGAAGGGTCTCAGGATTGGAATGGGAAGGATTTGGATATCACATCTCTTGCTATAGGAAGGGTCTCAGGATTGGAATGGGTAGGAGTTGGATATTACTTTCTTGCTATAGGAAGGGTCTCATGTTTGGAATGGGAAGGAGTTGGATATCACATATGCTATAGTTAGTGTCTCAGGTTTGGAACGGGAAGGAGTTGGATATCACATCTCATGTTATAGGAAGGGTCTCAGGTTTGGTATAAGCATTGAGATATCACATCTCTGCTATCGGAAGCGGCTCAGGATTGGAATGGGAAGGAGTTGGATATCCCATCTCATGTTATAGGAAGAGTCTCTGGTTTGGTATTAGAATCATTGAGATATCACATCGCATGCTGTAGGAAGGGTCTAAGGATTGGAATGGGATGGACTTGGATATCACATCTCATGTTATAGGTAGGCTCTCAGGTTTGCTATAAGCATTGAGATATCACATCTCATGCAATAGGAAGGGTCACAGGATTGGAATGGGAAGGAATTGGATATCACATCTCATGCTATAGGAAGGGTCTCAGATTTGGTATAAGCATTGAGATATCACATCTCATGCTAAAGGAAGGGTCTCAGGATTGGAATGGGAAGGAGTTGTATATGACATCTCAGGCCATAGGAAGGTTCTCAGGTTTGGTATAAGCATTGAGATATCACATCTCTGCTATCGGAAAGGTCTCAGGATTGGAATGGGAAGGAGTTGGATATCCCATCTCATGTTATAGGAAGGGTCTCAGGTTTGGTATTAGAAGCATAGAGATATCACATCTCATGCTATAGGAAGGGTCTCAGGATTGGAATGGGAAGGACTTGGATGTCACATCTCATGCTATAGGTAGGGTCTCAAGTTTGATATTAGAAGCATTGAGATAACAAATCTCATGATATCGGAAGGGTCTCAGGATTGGAATGGGAAGGAGTTGGATATCACATCTCATGATAAAGGAAGGGTCTAAGGTTTGGAAGGGGAAGGATTTGGATATCACATCTCATGTTATAGGACGGGTCTCAGGTTTAATATTAGAAGCATTGAGATATCAAGTCTCATGGTATAAGAAGGGTCTCAGAATTGGAATGGGAAGGAGTTGGATATCACACCTCAAGCTATAGGAAGGGTCTCAGGATTGGAATGGGAAGGAGTTTGATATCACATCTCATGCCATAGTATGGGTCTCAGGTTTGGTAGAAACATTGGGATATCACATCTCATGCTATCGGAAGGGTATCAGTATTGGATTTGGAAGAAGTTGGATATCCCATCTCATGCTATAGGAAGGGTCTCAGGTTGGAATGGGAAGGAGTTGGATATCACATTTCGTGTTATAGGAAGGGTCTCAGGATTGGAATGGGAAGGACTTGGATATCATATCTCATGCTATAGGACGGGTCTCAGGTTTGTTATTAGAATCATTGAGATATCATATTGCATGCTGTAGGAAGGGTCTAAGGATTGGAATGGGAAGGACCTGGTTATCACATCTCATGCTATAGAACGGCTCTCAGGTTTGGAAAGGGAAGGAGTTGGATATCACATCTCATGTTATAGGATGGATCTCAGGTTTGGTATTAGAAGTATTGAGATATCACATCTCATGTTATCGGAAGGATCTCAGGTTTGGTATTAGAAGTATTGAGATATCACATCTCATGCTATAGGAAGGGTCTCAGGATTGGAATGGGAAGGAGTTGGATATCACATCTCATGCTAAAGGAAGGGTCTCAGGTTTGGTAGAAGCATTGAGATATCACATCTCATGCTATCGGAAGTGTCTCAGGATTGGAATGGGAAGGAGCTGGATATCACATCTCATGCTAAAGGAAGGGTCTCAGGTTTGGAACGGGAAGGAGTTGGATATCACATCTCATGTTATAGGAAGGGTCTCAGGTTTGGTATAAACATTGAGATATCACATCTCTGCTATCGGAAGTGTCTCAGGATTGGAATGGGAAGGAGTTGGATATCCCTACTCATGTTATAGGACGGGTCTCAGGTTTGTTATTGGAATCATTGAGATATCATATTGCATGCTGTAGGAAGGGTCTAAGGGTTGGAATGTGAAGGACTTGGATATCACATCTCATGCTATAGATAGGCTCTTAGGTTTGGAAAGGGAAGGAGTTGGATCTCACATTTCATGTTAGAGGAAGGATCTCAGGTTTGGTATTAGAAGCATTGAGATATCACATCTCATGCTATAGGAAGGGTCTCAGGATTGGAATGGGAAGGAGTTGGATATCACATCTCATGCTATAGGAAGGGTCTCAGGTTTGGTATAAGCATTGAGATATCACATCTCATGCTATAGGAAGGGTCTCAGGATTGGAATGGAAGGAGTTGGATATCAGATCTCATGTTATAGGAAGGATCTCAGGTTTGGTATTAGAAGCATTGAGACATCACATCTCATGCTATAGGAAGGGTCTCAGGATTGGAATGGGAAGGAGTTGGATATCAAATCTCATGCTATAGGAAGGGTCTCAGGATTGGAATGGGAAGGAGTTGAATATGACATCTCATGCCGTAGGAAGGGTCTCAGGTTTGGTATAAACATTGAGATATCACATCTCTGCTATCAAAAGGGTCTCAGGATTGGAATGGGAAGGAGTTGGATATCCCATCTCATGTTATAGGAAGAGTCTCAAGTTTGGTATTAGAAGCATTGAGATATCACATCTCATGCTATAGGAAGTGTCTCAGGATTGGAATGGGAAGGACTTGGATATCACATCTCATTCTATAGGTAGGGTCTCAAGTTTGACATTAGAAGCATTGAGATATCACATCTCATGCTATAGGAAGGGTCTGAGGATTGGAATGGGAAGGAGTTGGATATCACATCTCCTGCTATGGGAAGTGTCTCAGGTTTGGTATAAGCAGTGAGATATCACATCTCATGCTATAGGAAGTGTCTCAGGATTGGAATGGGAAGGACTTGGATATCACATCTCATGTTATAGGAAGGATCTCAGGTTTGGTATAAGCATTGAGATATCACATCTCTGCTATCGGAAGGGTCTCAAGATTGGAATGGGAAGGAGTTGGATATTCCCATCTCATGTTATAGGAAGGGTCTCAGGTTTGGTATTAGAAGCATTGAGATATCACATCTCATGCTATAGGAAGGGTCTCAGGATTGGAATGGGAAGGACTTGGATATCACATCTCATGCTATAGGGAGGGTCTCAAGTTTGATATTAGAAGCTTTGAGATATCACATCTCATGATATCGGAAGGGTCTCAGGATTGGAATGGGAAGGAGTTGGATATCACATCTCATGATAAAGGAAGGGTCTAAGGTTTGGAAGGGGAAGGATTTGGATATCACATCTCATGTTATAGGACGGGTCTCAGGTTTAATATTAGAAGCATTGAGATATCAAGTCTCATGGTATAAGAAGGGTCTCAGAATTGGAATGGGAAGGAGTTGGATATCACACCTCAAGCTATAGGAAGGGTCTCAGGATTGGAATGGGAAGGAGTTTGATATCACATCTCATGCCATAGTATGGGTCTCAGGTTTGGTAGAAGCATTGGGATATCACATCTCATGCTATCGGAAGGGTATCAGTATTGGATTTGGAAGAAGTTGGATATCCCATCTCATGCTATAGGAAGGGTCTCAGGTTGGAATGGGAAGGAGTTGGATATCACATTTCGTGTTATAGGAAGGGTCTCAGGATTGGAATGGGAAGGACTTGGATATCATATCTCATGCTATAGGACGGGTCTCAGGTTTGTTATTAGAATCATTGAGATATCATATTGCATGCTGTAGGAAGGGTCTAAGGATTGGAATGGGAAGGACCTGGTTATCACATCTCATGCTATAGAACGGCTCTCAGGTTTGGAAAGGGAAGGAGTTGGATATCACATCTCATGTTATAGGATGGATCTCAGGTTTGGTATTAGAAGTATTGAGATATCACATCTCATGTTATCGGAAGGATCTCAGGTTTGGTATTAGAAGTATTGAGATATCACATCTCATGCTATAGGAAGGGTCTCAGGATTGGAATGGGAAGGAGTTGTATATCACATCTCATGCTAAAGGAAGGGTCTCAGGTTTGGTAGAAGCATTGAGATATCACATCTCATGCTATAGGAAGGGTCTCATGATTGGAATGGGAAGGAGTTGGATATCACATCTCATGCTATAGGGAGGGTCTCGGGATTGGAATGGGAAGGACTTAGATATCACATATCATGCTATAGGGAGGGTCTCAGTTTTGATATTAGAAGCATTGAGATATCACATCTCATGCTATCGGAAGTGTCTCAGGATTGGAATGGGAAGGAGCTGGATATCACATCTCATGCTAAAGGAAGGGTCTCAGGTTTGGAACGGGAAGGATTTGGATATCACATCTCATGTTATAGGAAGGGTCTCAGGTTTGGTATAAGCATTGAGATATCACATCTCTGCTATCGGAAGTGTCTCAGGATTGGAATGGGAAGGAGTTGGATATCCCATCTCATGTTATAGGACGGGTCTCAGGTTTGTTATTAGAATCATTGAGATATCATATTGCATGCTGTAGGAAGGGTCTAAGGGTTGGAATGTGAAGGACTTGGATATCACATCTCATGCTATAGATAGGCTCTTAGGTTTGGAAAGGGAAGGAGTTGGATATCACATTTCATGTTAGAGGAAGGATCTCAGGTTTGGTATTAGAAGCATTGAGATGTCACATCTCATGCTATAGGAAGGGTCTCAGGATTGGAATGGGAAGCAGTTGGATATCACATCTCATGCTATAGGAAGGGTCTCAGGTTTGGTATAAGCATTGAGATATCACATCTCATGCTATAGGACGGGTCTCAGGATTGGAATGGAAGGAGTTGGATATCACATCTCATGTTATAGGAAGGATCTCAGGTTTGGTATTAGAAGCATTGAGACATCACATCTCATGCTATAGGAAGGGTCTCAGGATTGGAATGTGAAGGATTTGGATATCACATCTCATGCTAAAGGAAGGGTCTCAGGTTTGGTAGAAGCATTGAGATATCACGTCGCTGTATCGGAAGGGTCTCAGGATTGGATTGGGAAGGAGTTGGATATCCCTTCTCATGCTATAAGAAGGGTCTCAGGATTTGAATGGCAAGGAGTTGGATATCACATCTCATGCCATAGGAAGGGTCTCAGGTTTGGTATAAGCATTGAGATATCACATCTCTGCTATCGGAAGGGTCTCAGGATTGGATTGGGAATGAGTTGGATATCCCTTCTCATGCTATAGGAAGTGTCTCAGGTTGGAATGGGAAGGAGTTGGATATCACATCTCATGTTATAGGAAGGGTCTCAGGATTGGAATGGGAAGGATTTGGATATCACATCTCTTGCTATAGGAAGGGTCTCAGGATTGGAATGGGTAGGAGTTGGATATTACTTTCTTGCTATAGGAAGGGTCTCATGTTTGGAATGGGAAGGAGTTGGATATCACATATGCTATAGTTAGTGTCTCAGGTTTGGAACGGGAAGGAGTTGGATATCACATCTCATGTTATAGGAAGGGTCTCAGGTTTGGTATAAGCATTGAGATATCACATCTCTGCTATCGGAAGTGGCTCAGGATTGGAATGGGAAGGAGTTGGATATCCCATCTCATGTTATAGGAAGAGTCTCTGGTTTGGTATTAGAATCATTGAGATATCACATCGCATGCTGTAGGAAGGGTCTAAGGATTGGAATGGGATGGACTTGGATATCACATCTCATGTTATAGGTAGGCTCTCAGGTTTGCTATAAGCATTGAGATATCACATCTCATGCTATAGGAAGGGTCACAGGATTGGAATGGGAAGGAATTGGATATCACATCTCATGCTATAGGAAGGGTCTCAGATTTGGTATAAGCATTGAGATATCACATCTCATGCTAAAGGAAGGGTCTCAGGATTGGAATGGGAAGGAGTTGTATATGACATCTCAGGCCAGAGGAAGGTTCTCAGGTTTGGTATAAGCATTGAGATATCACATCTCTGCTATCGGAAAGGTCTCAGGATTGGAATGGGAAGGAGTTGGATATCCCATCTCATGTTATAGGAAGGGTCTCAGGTTTGGTATTAGAAGCATAGAGATATCACATCTCATGCTATAGGAAGGGTCTCAGGATTGGAATGGGAAGGAGTTGGATATCACATCTCATGATAAAGGAAGGGTCTAAGGTTTGGAAGGGGAAGGATTTGGATATCACATCTCATGTTATAGGACGGGTCTCAGGTTTAATATTAGAAGCATTGAGATATCAAGTCTCATGGTATAAGAAGGGTCTCAGAATTGGAATGGGAAGGAGTTGGATATCACACCTCAAGCTATAGGAAGGGTCTCAGGATTGGAATGGGAAGGAGTTTGATATCACATCTCATGCCATAGTATGGGTCTCAGGTTTGGTAGAAACATTGGGATATCACATCTCATGCTATCGGAAGGGTATCAGTATTGGATTTGGAAGAAGTTGGATATCCCATCTCATGCTATAGGAAGGGTCTCAGGTTGGAATGGGAAGGAGTTGGATATCACATTTCGTGTTATAGGAAGGGTCTCAGGATTGGAATGGGAAGGACTTGGATATCATATCTCATGCTATAGGACGGGTCTCAGGTTTGTTATTAGAATCATTGAGATATCATATTGCATGCTGTAGGAAGGGTCTAAGGATTGGAATGGGAAGGACCTGGTTATCACATCTCATGCTATAGAACGGCTCTCAGGTTTGGAAAGGGAAGGAGTTGGATATCACATCTCATGTTATAGGATGGATCTCAGGTTTGGTATTAGAAGTATTGAGATATCACATCTCATGTTATCGGAAGGATCTCAGGTTTGGTATTAGAAGTATTGAGATATCACATCTCATGCTATAGGAAGGGTCTCAGGATTGGAATGGGAAGGAGTTGGATATCACATCTCATGCTAAAGGAAGGGTCTCAGGTTTGGTAGAAGCATTGAGATATCACATCTCATGCTATCGGAAGTGTCTCAGGATTGGAATGGGAAGGAGCTGGATATCACATCTCATGCTAAAGGAAGGGTCTCAGGTTTGGAACGGGAAGGAGTTGGATATCACATCTCATGTTATAGGAAGGGTCTCAGGTTTGGTATAAACATTGAGATATCACATCTCTGCTATCGGAAGTGTCTCAGGATTGGAATGGGAAGGAGTTGGATATCCCTACTCATGTTATAGGACGGGTCTCAGGTTTGTTATTGGAATCATTGAGATATCATATTGCATGCTGTAGGAAGGGTCTAAGGGTTGGAATGTGAAGGACTTGGATATCACATCTCATGCTATAGATAGGCTCTTAGGTTTGGAAAGGGAAGGAGTTGGATCTCACATTTCATGTTAGAGGAAGGATCTCAGGTTTGGTATTAGAAGCATTGAGATATCACATCTCATGCTATAGGAAGGGTCTCAGGATTGGAATGGGAAGGAGTTGGATATCACATCTCATGCTATAGGAAGGGTCTCAGGTTTGGTATAAGCATTGAGATATCACATCTCATGCTATAGGAAGGGTCTCAGGATTGGAATGGAAGGAGTTGGATATCAGATCTCATGTTATAGGAAGGATCTCAGGTTTGGTATTAGAAGCATTGAGACATCACATCTCATGCTATAGGAAGGGTCTCAGGATTGGAATGGGAAGGAGTTGGATATCAAATCTCATGCTATAGGAAGGGTCTCAGGATTGGAATGGGAAGGAGTTGAATATGACATCTCATGCCGTAGGAAGGGTCTCAGGTTTGGTATAAACATTGAGATATCACATCTCTGCTATCAAAAGGGTCTCAGGATTGGAATGGGAAGGAGTTGGATATCCCATCTCATGTTATAGGAAGAGTCTCAAGTTTGGTATTAGAAGCATTGAGATATCACATCTCATGCTATAGGAAGTGTCTCAGGATTGGAATGGGAAGGACTTGGATATCACATCTCATTCTATAGGTAGGGTCTCAAGTTTGACATTAGAAGCATTGAGATATCACATCTCATGCTATAGGAAGGGTCTGAGGATTGGAATGGGAAGGAGTTGGATATCACATCTCCTGCTATGGGAAGTGTCTCAGGTTTGGTATAAGCAGTGAGATATCACATCTCATGCTATAGGAAGTGTCTCAGGATTGGAATGGGAAGGACTTGGATATCACATCTCATGTTATAGGAAGGATCTCAGGTTTGGTATAAGCATTGAGATATCACATCTCTGCTATCGGAAGGGTCTCAAGATTGGAATGGGAAGGAGTTGGATATTCCCATCTCATGTTATAGGAAGGGTCTCAGGTTTGGTATTAGAAGCATTGAGATATCACATCTCATGCTATAGGAAGGGTCTCAGGATTGGAATGGGAAGGACTTGGATATCACATCTCATGCTATAGGGAGGGTCTCAAGTTTGATATTAGAAGCTTTGAGATATCACATCTCATGATATCGGAAGGGTCTCAGGATTGGAATGGGAAGGAGTTGGATATCACATCTCATGATAAAGGAAGGGTCTAAGGTTTGGAATGGGAAGGATTTGGATATCACATCTCATGTTATAGGACGGGTCTCAGGTTTAATATTAGAAGCATTGAGATATCAAGTCTCATGGTATAAGAAGGGTCTCAGAATTGGAATGGGAAGGAGTTGGATATCACACCTCAAGCTATAGGAAGGGTCTCAGGATTGGAATGGGAAGGAGTTTGATATCACATCTCATGCCATAGTATGGGTCTCAGGTTTGGTAGAAGCATTGGGATATCACATCTCATGCTATCGGAAGGGTATCAGTATTGGATTTGGAAGAAGTTGGATATCCCATCTCATGCTATAGGAAGGGTCTCAGGTTGGAATGGGAAGGAGTTGGATATCACATTTCGTGTTATAGGAAGGGTCTCAGGATTGGAATGGGAAGGACTTGGATATCATATCTCATGCTATAGGACGGGTCTCAGGTTTGTTATTAGAATCATTGAGATATCATATTGCATGCTGTAGGAAGGGTCTAAGGATTGGAATGGGAAGGACCTGGTTATCACATCTCATGCTATAGAACGGCTCTCAGGTTTGGAAAGGGAAGGAGTTGGATATCACATCTCATGTTATAGGATGGATCTCAGGTTTGGTATTAGAAGTATTGAGATATCACATCTCATGTTATCGGAAGGATCTCAGGTTTGGTATTAGAAGTATTGAGATATCACATCTCATGCTATAGGAAGGGTCTCAGGATTGGAATGGGAAGGAGTTGGATATCACATCTCATGCTAAAGGAAGGGTCTCAGGTTTGGTAGAAGCATTGAGATATCACATCTCATGCTATCGGAAGTGTCTCAGGATTGGAATGGGAAGGAGCTGGATATCACATCTCATGCTAAAGGAAGGGTCTCAGGTTTGGAACGGGAAGGAGTTGGATATCACATCTCATGTTATAGGAAGGGTCTCAGGTTTGGTATAAACATTGAGATATCACATCTCTGCTATCGGAAGTGTCTCAGGATTGGAATGGGAAGGAGTTGGATATCCCTACTCATGTTATAGGACGGGTCTCAGGTTTGTTATTGGAATCATTGAGATATCATATTGCATGCTGTAGGAAGGGTCTAAGGGTTGGAATGTGAAGGACTTGGATATCACATCTCATGCTATAGATAGGCTCTTAGGTTTGGAAAGGGAAGGAGTTGGATCTCACATTTCATGTTAGAGGAAGGATCTCAGGTTTGGTATTAGAAGCATTGAGATATCACATCTCATGCTATAGGAAGGGTCTCAGGATTGGAATGGGAAGGAGTTGGATATCACATCTCATGCTATAGGAAGGGTCTCAGGTTTGGTATAAGCATTGAGATATCACATCTCATGCTATAGGAAGGGTCTCAGGATTGGAATGGAAGGAGTTGGATATCAGATCTCATGTTATAGGAAGGATCTCAGGTTTGGTATTAGAAGCATTGAGACATCACATCTCATGCTATAGGAAGGGTCTCAGGATTGGAATGGGAAGGAGTTGGATATCAAATCTCATGCTATAGGAAGGGTCTCAGGATTGGAATGGGAAGGAGTTGAATATGACATCTCATGCCGTAGGAAGGGTCTCAGGTTTGGTATAAACATTGAGATATCACATCTCTGCTATCAAAAGGGTCTCAGGATTGGAATGGGAAGGAGTTGGATATCCCATCTCATGTTATAGGAAGAGTCTCAAGTTTGGTATTAGAAGCATTGAGATATCACATCTCATGCTATAGGAAGTGTCTCAGGATTGGAATGGGAAGGACTTGGATATCACATCTCATTCTATAGGTAGGGTCTCAAGTTTGACATTAGAAGCATTGAGATATCACATCTCATGCTATAGGAAGGGTCTGAGGATTGGAATGGGAAGGAGTTGGATATCACATCTCCTGCTATGGGAAGTGTCTCAGGTTTGGTATAAGCAGTGAGATATCACATCTCATGCTATAGGAAGTGTCTCAGGATTGGAATGGGAAGGAGTTGGATATCACATCTCATGTTATAGGAAGGATCTCAGGTTTGGTATAAGCATTGAGATATCACATCTCTGCTATCGGAAGGGTCTCAAGATTGGAATGGGAAGGAGTTGGATATTCCCATCTCATGTTATAGGAAGGGTCTCAGGTTTGGTATTAGAAGCATTGAGATATCACATCTCATGCTATAGGAAGGGTCTCAGGATTGGAATGGGAAGGACTTGGATATCACATCTCATGCTATAGGGAGGGTCTCAAGTTTGATATTAGAAGCTTTGAGATATCACATCTCATGATATCGGAAGGGTCTCAGGATTGGAATGGGAAGGAGTTGGATATCACATCTCATGATAAAGGAAGGGTCTAAGGTTTGGAAGGGGAAGGATTTGGATATCACATCTCATGTTATATTACGGGTCTCAGGTTTGGTATTAGAAGCATTGAGATATCAAGTCTCATAGTATAGGAAGGGTCTCAGAATTGGAATGGGAAGGAGTTGGATATCCCATCTCATGTTATAGGAAGAGTCTCTGGTTTGGTATTAGAATCATTGAGATATCACATCGCATGCTGTAGGAAGGGTCTAAGGATTGGAATGGGATGGACTTGGATATCACATCTCAAGTTATAGGTAGGCTCTCAGGTTTGGTATAAGCATTGAGATATCACATCTCATGCTATAGGAAGGGTCTCAGAATTGGAATGGGAAGGAGTTGGATATCACATCTCAAGCTATAGGAAGGGTCTCAGTATTGGAATGGGAAGGACTTGGATATCATATCTCATGCTATAGGAAGGCTCTCAGGTTTGGAAGGGGAAAGAGTTGGATATCTCATTTCATGTTAGAGGTAGGATCTCAGGTTTGGTATTAGAGGCATTGAGATATCACATCTCATGCTATCAGAAGGGTCTCAGGAATGGAATGGGAAGGAGTTAGATATCACATCTCATGCTAAAGGGAGGGTCTCAGGTTTGGAAGGGGAAGGATTTGGATATCACATCTCATGTTATAGGAAGGATCTCAGGTTTGGTATTAGAAGCATTGAGATATCACATCTCATGCTATCGGAAGGATCTCAGGTTTGGTATTAGAAGCATTGAGATATCACATCTCATGCTATCAGAAGAGTCTCAGGATTGGAATAGGAAGGAGTTGGATATCACATTTCATGCTAAAGGGAGGGTCTCAGGTTTGGAAGGGGAAGGATTTGGATATCACATCTCATGTTATCGGAAGGATCTCACGTTTGGTATTAGAAGTATTGAGATATCATATCTCATGCTATAGGAAGGGTCTCAGGATTGGAATGGGAAGGAGTTGGATATCACATCTCATGCTATAGGGAGGGTCTCAGGATTGGAATGGGAAGGACTTAGATATCACATATCATGCTATATGGAGGGTCTCAGTTTTGATATTAGAAGCATTGAGATATCACATCTCATGCTATCGGAAGTGTCTCAGGATTGGAATGGGAAGGAGCTGGATATCACATCTCATGCTAAAGGAAGGGTCTCAGGTTTGGAACGGGAAGGATTTGGATATCACATCTCATGTTATAGGAAGGGTCTCAGGTTTGGTATAAGCATTGAGATATCACATCTCTGCTATCGGAAGTGTCTCAGGATTGGAATGGGAAGGAGTTGGATATCCCATCTCATGTTATAGGACGGGTCTCAGGTTTGTTATTAGAATCATTGAGATATCATATTGCATGCTGTAGGAAGGGTCTAAGGGTTGGAATGTGAAGGACTTGGATATCACATCTCATGCTATAGATAGGCTCTTAGGTTTGGAAAGGGAAGGAGTTGGATATCACATTTCATGTTAGAGGAAGGATCTCAGGTTTGGTATTAGAAGCATTGAGATATCACATCTCATGCTATAGGAAGGGTCTCAGGATTGGAATGGGAAGCAGTTGGATATCACATCTCATGCTATAGGAAGGGTCTCAGGTTTGGTATAAGCCTTGAGATATCACATCTCATGCTATAGGACGGGTCTCAGGATTGGAATGGAAGGAGTTGGATATCACATCTCATGTTATAGGAAGGATCTCAGGTTTGGTATTAGAAGCATTGAGACATCACATCTCATGCTATAGGAAGGGTCTCAAGGTTGGAATGGGAAGGAGTTGGATATCACATCTCATCCAATAGGAAGGGTCTCAGGTTTGGAATGGGAAGGAATTCGATATCACATCTCATGTTATAGGAAGGATCTCAGGTTTGGTATTAGAAGCATTGAGATATCACATCTCATGCTATAGGAAGGGTCTCAGGATTGGAATGTGAAGGATTTGGATATCACATCTCATGCTAAAGGAAGGGTCTCAGGTTTGGTAGAAGCATTGAGATATCACGTCGCTGCTATCGGAAGGGTCTCAGGATTGGATTGGGAAGGAGTTGGATATCCCTTCTCATGCTATAGGAAGGGTCTCAGGATTTGAATGGCAAGGAGTTGGATATCACATCTCATGCCATAGGAAGGGACTCAGGTTTGGTATAAGCATTGAGATATCACATCTCTGCTATCGGAAGGGTCTCAGGATTGGATTGGGAAGGAGTTGGATATCCCTTCTCATGCTATAGGAAGTGTCTCAGGTTGGAATGGGAAGGAGTTGGATATCACATCTCATGTTATAGGAAGGGTCTCAGGATTGGAATGGGAAGGATTTGGATATCACATCTCTTGCTATAGGAAGGGTCTCAGGATTGGAATGGGTAGGAGTTGGATATTACTTTCTTGCTATAGGAAGGGTCTCATGTTTGGAATGGGAAGTAGTTGGATATCACATATGCTATAGTTAGTGTCTCAGGTTTGGAACGGGAAGGAGTTGGATATCACATCTCATGTTATAGGAAGGGTCTCAGGTTTGGTATAAGCATTGAGATATCACATCTCTGCTATCGGAAGCGGCTCAGGATTGGAATGGGAAGGAGTTGGATATCCCATCTCATGTTATAGGAAGAGTCTCTGGTTTGGTATTAGAATTATTGAGATATCACATCGCATGCTGTAGGAAGGGTCTAAGGATTGGAATGGGATAGACTTGGATATCACATCTCATGTTATAGGTAGGCTCTCAGGTTTGGTATAAGCATTGAGATATCACATCTCATGCTATAGGAAGGGTCTCAGGATTGGAATGGGAAGGAATTGGATATCACATCTCATGCTATAGGAAGGGTCTCAGATTTGGTATAAGCATTGAGATATCACATCTCATGCTAAAGGAAGGGTCTCAGGATTGGAATGGGAAGGAGTTGTATATGACATCTCAGGCCATAGGAAGGTTCTCAGGTTTGGTATAAGCATTGAGATATCACATCTCTGCTATCGGAAAGGTCTCAGGATTGGAATGGGAAGGAGTTGGATATCCCATCTCATGTTATAGGAAGGGTCTCAGGTTTGGTATTAGAAGCATAGAGATATCACATCTCATGCTATAGGAAGGGTCTCAGGATTGGAATGGGAAGGACTTGGATGTCACATCTCATGCTATAGGGAGGGTCTCAAGTTTGATATTAGAAGCATTGAGATAACAAATCTCATGATATCGGAAGGGTCTCAGGATTGGAATGGGAAGGAGTTGGATATCACATCTCATGATAAAGGAAGGGTCTAAGGTTTGGAAGGGGAAGGATTTGGATATCACATCTCATGTTATAGGACGGGTCTCAGGTTTAATATTAGAAGCATTGAGATATCAAGTCTCATGGTATAAGAAGGGTCTCAGAATTGGAATGGGAAGGAGTTGGATATCACACCTCAAGCTACAGGAAGGGTCTCAGGATTGGAATGGGAAGGAGTTTGATATCACATCTCATGCCATAGTATGGGTCTCAGGTTTGGTAGAAGCATTGGGATATCACATCTCATGCTATCGGAAGGGTATCAGTATTGGATTTGGAAGAAGTTGGATATCCCATCTCATGCTATAGGAAGGGTCTCAGGTTGGAATGGGAAGGAGTTGGATATCACATTTCGTGTTATAGGAAGGGTCTCAGGATTGGAATGGGAAGGACTTGGATATCATATCTCATGCTATAGGACGGGTCTCAGGTTTGTTATTAGAATCATTGAGATATCATATTGCATGCTGTAGGAAGGGTCTAAGGATTGGAATGGGAAGGACCTGGTTATCACATCTCATGCTATAGAACGGCTCTCAGGTTTGGAAAGGGAAGGAGTTGGATATCACATCTCATGTTATAGGATGGATCTCAGGTTTGGTATTAGAAGTATTGAGATATCACATCTCATGTTATCGGAAGGATCTCAGGTTTGGTATTAGAAGTATTGAGATATCACATCTCATGCTATAGGAAGGGTCTCAGGATTGGAATGGGAAGGAGTTGGATATCACATCTCATGCTAAAGGAAGGGTCTCAGGTTTGGTAGAAGCATTGAGATATCACATCACATGCTATCGGAAGTGTCTCAGGATTGGAATGGGAAGGAGCTGGATATCACATCTCATGCTAAAGGAAGGGTCTCAGGTTTGGAACGGGAAGGAGTTGGATATCACATCTCATGTTATAGGAAGGGTCTCAGGTTTGGTATAAACATTGAGATATCACATCTCTGCTATCGGAAGTGTCTCAGGATTGGAATGGGAAGGAGTTGGATATCCCTACACATGTTATAGGACGGGTCTCAGGTTTGTTATTGGAATCATTGAGATATCATATTGCATGCTGTAGGAAGGGTCTAAGGGTTGGAATGTGAAGGACTTGGATATCACATCTCATGCTATAGATAGGCTCTTAGGTTTGGAAAGGGAAGGAGTTGGATCTCACATTTCATGTTAGAGGAAGGATCTCAGGTTTGGTATTAGAAGCATTGAGATATCACATCTCATGCTATAGGAAGGGTCTCAGGATTGGAATGGGAAGGAGTTGGATATCACATCTCATGCTATAGGAAGGGTCTCAGGTTTGGTATAAGCATTGAGATATCACATCTCATGCTATAGGAAGGGTCTCAGGATTGGAATGGAAGGAGTTGGATATCAGATCTCATGTTATAGGAAGGATCTCAGGTTTGGTATTAGAAGCATTGAGACATCACATCTCATGCTATAGGAAGGGTCTCAGGATTGGAATGGGAAGGAGTTGGATATCAAATCTCATGCTATAGGAAGGGTCTCAGGATTGGAATGGGAAGGAGTTGAATATGACATCTCATGCCGTAGGAAGGGTCTCAGGTTTGGTATAAACATTGAGATATCACATCTCTGCTATCAAAAGGGTCTCAGGATTGGAATGGGAAGGAGTTGGATATCCCATCTCATGTTATAGGAAGAGTCTCAAGTTTGGTATTAGAAGCATTGAGATATCACATCTCATGCTATAGGAAGTGTCTCAGGATTGGAATGGGAAGGACTTGGATATCACATCTCATGTTATAGGATGGATCTCAGGTTTGGTAGAAGCATTGGGATATCACATCTCATGCTATCGGAAGGGTATCAGTATTGGATTTGGAAGAAGTTGGATATCCCATCTCATGTTATAGGAATGGTCTCAGGTTGGAATGGGAAGGAGTTGGATATCACATTTCATGTTATAGGAAGGGTCTCAGGATTGGAATGCGAAGGACTTGGATATCATATCTCATGCTATAGGACGGGTCTCAGGTTTGTTATTAGAATCATTGAGATATCATATTGCATGCTATAGGAAGGGTCTCAGGATTGGAATGGGAATCAGTTGGATATCACATCTCATGCTATAGGAAGGGTCTCAGGTTTGGTATAAGCATTGAGATATCACATCTCATGCTATAGGACGGGTCTCAGGATTGGAATAGAAGGAGTTGGATATCACATCTCATGTTATAGGAAGGATCTCAGGTTTGGTATTAGAAGCATTGAGACATCACATCTCATGCTATAGGAAGGGTCTCAAGGTTGGAATGGGAAGGAGTTGGATATCACATGTCATCCAATAGGAAGGGTCTCAGGTTTGGAATGGGAAGGAATTGGATATCACATCTCATGTTATAGGAAGGATCTCAGGTTTGGTATTAGAAGCATTGAGATATCACATCTCATGCTATAGGAAGGGTCTCAGGATTGGAATGTGAAGGATTTGGATATCACATCTCATGCTAAAGGAAGGGTCTCAGGTTTGGTAGAAGCATTGAGATATCACGTCGCTGCTATCGGAAGGGTCTCAGGATTGGATTGGGAAGGAGTTGGATATCCCTTCTCATGCTATGGGAAGGGTCTCAGGATTTGAATGGCAAGGAGTTGGATATCACATCTCATGCCATAGGAAGGGTCTCAGGTTTGGTATAAGCATTGAGATATCACATCTCTGCTATCGGAAGGGTCTCAGGATTGGATTGGGAAGGAGTTGGATATCCCTTCTCATGCTATAGGAAGTGTCTCAGGTTGGAATGGGAAGGAGTTGGATATCACATCTCATGTTATAGGAAGGGTCTCAGGATTGGAATGGGAAGGATTTGGATATCACATCTCTTGCTATAGGAAGGGTCTCAGGATTGGAATGGGTAGGAGTTGGATATTACTTTCTTGCTATAGGAAGGGTCTCATGTTTGGAATGGGAAGGAGTTGGATATCACATATGCTATAGTTAGTGTCTCAGGTTTGGAACGGGAAGGAGTTGGATATCACATCTCATGTTATAGGAAGGGTCTCAGGTTTGGTATAAGCATTGAGATATCACATCTCTGCTATCGGAAGCGGCTCAGGATTGGAATGGGAAGGAGTTGGATATCCCATCTCATGTTATAGGAAGAGTCTCTGGTTTGGTATTAGAATTATTGAGATATCACATCGCATGCTGTAGGAAGGGTCTAAGGATTGGAATGGGATAGACTTGGATATCACATCTCATGTTATAGGTAGGCTCTCAGGTTTGGTATAAGCATTGAGATATCACATCTCATGCTATAGGAAGGGTCTCAGGATTGGAATGGGAAGGAATTGGATATCACATCTCATGCTATAGGAAGGGTCACAGATTTGGTATAAGCATTGAGATATCACATCTCATGCTAAAGGAAGGGTCTCAGGATTGGAATGGGAAGGAGTTGTATATGACATCTCAGGCCATAGGAAGGTTCTCAGGTTTGGTATAAGCATTGAGATATCACATCTCTGCTATCGGAAAGGTCTCAGGATTGGAATGGGAAGGAGTTGGATATCCCATCTCATGTTATTGGAAGGGTCTCAGGTTTGGTATTAGAAGCATAGAGATATCACATCTCATGCTATAGGAAGGGTCTCAGGATTGGAATGGGAAGGACTTGGATGTCACATCTCATGCTATAGGGAGGGTCTCAAGTTTGATATTAGAAGCATTGAGATAACAAATCTCATGATATCGGAAGGGTCTCAGGATTGGAATGGGAAGGAGTTGGATATCACATCTCATGATAAAGGAAGGGTCTAAGGTTTGGAAGGGGAAGGATTTGGATATCACATCTCATGTTATAGGACGGGTCTCAGGTTTAATATTAGAAGCATTGAGATATCAAGTCTCATGGTATAAGAAGGGTCTCAGAATTGGAATGGGAAGGAGTTGGATATCACACCTCAAGCTATAGGAAGGGTCTCAGGATTGGAATGGGAAGGAGTTTGATATCACATCTCATGCCATAGTATGGGTCTCAGGTTTGGTAGAAGCATTGGGATATCACATCTCATGCTATCGGAAGGGTATCAGTATTGGATTTGGAAGAAGTTGGATATCCCATCTCATGCTATAGGAAGGGTCTCAGGTTGGAATGGGAAGGAGTTGGATATCACATTTCATGTTATAGGAAGGGTCTCAGGATTGGAATGGGAAGGACTTGGATATCATATCTCATGCTATAGGACGGGTCTCAGGTTTGTTATTAGAATCATTGAGATATCATATTGCATGCTATAGGAAGGGTCTCAGGATTGGAATGGGAAGCAGTTGGATATCACATCTCATGCTATAGGAAGGGTCTCAGGTTTGGTATAAGCCTTGAGATATCACATCTCATGCTATAGGACGGGTCTCAGGATTGGAATAGAAGGAGTTGGATATCACATCTCATGTTATAGGAAGGATCTCAGGTTTGGTATTAGAAGCATTGAGACATCACATCTCATGCTATAGGAAGGGTCTCAAGGTTGGAATGGGAAGGAGTTGGATATCACATCTCATCCAATAGGAAGGGTCTCAGGTTTGGAATGGGAAGGAATTGGATATCACATCTCATGTTATAGGAAGGATCTCAGGTTTGGTATTAGAAGCATTGAGATATCACATCTCATGCTATAGGAAGGGTCTCAGGATTGGAATGTGAAGGATTTGGATATCACATCTCATGCTAAAGGAAGGGTCTCAGGTTTGGTAGAAGCATTGAGATATCACGTCGCTGCTATCGGAAGGGTCTCAGGATTGGATTGGGAAGGAGTTGGATATCCCTTCTCATGCTATAGGAAGGGTCTCAGGATTTGAATGGCAAGGAGTTGGATATCACATCTCATGCCATAGGAAGGGTCTCAGGTTTGGTATAAGCATTGAGATATCACATCTCTGCTATCGGAAGGGTCTCAGGATTGGAATGGGAAGGAGTTGGATATCCCTTCTCATGCTATAGGAAGTGTCTCAGGTTGGAATGGGAAGGAGTTGGATATCACATCTCATGTTATAGGAAGGGTCTCAGGATTGGAATGGGAAGGATTTGGATATCACATCTCTTGCTATAGGAAGGGTCTCAGGATTGGAATGGGTAGGAGTTGGATATTACTTTCTTGCTATAGGAAGGGTCTCATGTTTGGAATGGGAAGGAGTTGGATATCACATATGCTATAATTAGTGTCTCAGGTTTGGAACGGGAAGGAGTTGGATATCACATCTCATGTTATAGGAAGGGTCTCAGGTTTGGTATAAGCATTGAGATATCACATCTCTGCTATCGGAAGCGGCTCAGGATTGGAATGGGAAGGAGTTGGATATCCCATCTCATGTTATAGGAAGAGTCTCTGGTTTGGTATTAGAATTATTGAGATATCACATCGCATGCTGTAGGAAGGGTCTAAGGATTGGAATGGGATAGACTTGGATATCACATCTCATGTTATAGGTAGGCTCTCAGGTTTGGTATAAGCATTGAGATATCACATCTCATGCTATAGGAAGGGTCTCAGGATTGGAATGGGAAGGAATTGGATATCACATCTCATGCTATAGGAAGGGTCTCAGATTTGGTATAAGCATTGAGATATCACATCTCATGCTAAAGGAAGGGTCTCAGGATTGGAATGGGAAGGAGTTGTATATGACATCTCAGGCCATAGGAAGGTTCTCAGGTTTGGTATAAGCATTGAGATATCACATCTCTGCTATCGGAAAGGTCTCAGGATTGGAATGGGAAGGAGTTGGATATCCCATCTCATGTTATAGGAAGGGTCTCAGGTTTGGTATTAGAAGCATAGAGATATCACATCTCATGCTATAGGAAGGGTCTCAGGATTGGAATGGGAAGGACTTGGATGTCACATCTCATGCTATAGGGAGGGTCTCAAGTTTGATATTAGAAGCATTGAGATAACAAATCTCATGATATCGGAAGGGTCTCAGGATTGGAATGGGAAGGAGTTGGATATCACATCTCATGATAAAGGAAGGGTCTAAGGTTTGGAAGGGGAAGGATTTGGATATCACATCTCATGTTATAGGACGGGTCTCAGGTTTAATATTAGAAGCATTGAGATATCAAGTCTCATGGTATAAGAAGGGTCTCAGAATTGGAATGGGAAGGAGTTGGATATCACACCTCAAGCTATAGGAAGGGTCTCAGGATTGGAATGGGAAGGAGTTTGATATCACATCTCATGCCATAGTATGGGTCTCAGGTTTGGTAGAAGCATTGGGATATCACATCTCATGCTATCGGAAGGGTATCAGTATTGGATTTGGAAGAAGTTGGATATCCCATCTCATGCTATAGGAAGGGTCTCAGGTTGGAATGGGAAGGAGTTGGATATCACATTTCATGTTATAGGAAGGGTCTCAGGATTGGAATGGGAAGGACTTGGATATCATATCTCATGCTATAGGACGGGTCTCAGGTTTGTTATTAGAATCATTGAGATATCATATTGCATGCTGTAGGAAGGGTTAAGGATTGGAATGGGAAGGACCTGGATATCACATCTCATGCTATAGAACGGCTCTCAGGTTTGGAAAGGGAAGGAGTTGGATATCACATCTCATGTTATAGGATGGATCTCAGGTTTGGTATTAGAAGTATTGAGATATCACATCTCATGTTATCGGAAGGATCTCAGGTTTGGTATTAGAAGTATTGAGATATCACATCTCATGCTATAGGAAGGGTTTCAGGATTGGAATGGGAAGGAGTTGGATATCACATCTCATGCTAAAGGAAGGGTCTCAGGTTTGGTAGAAGCATTGAGATATCACATCTCATGCTATAGGAAGGGTCTCAGGATTGGAATGGGAAGGACTTAGATATCACATATCATGCTATAGGGAGGGTCTCAGTTTTGATATTAGAAGCATTGAGATATCACATCTCATGCTATCGGAAGTGTCTCAGGATTGGAATGGGAAGGAGCTGGATATCACATCTCATGCTAAAGGAAGGGTGTCAGGTTTGGAACGGGAAGGAGTTGGATATCACATCTCATGTTATAGGAAGGGTCTCAGGTTTGGTATAAACATTGAGATATCACATCTCTGCTATCGGAAGTGTCTCAGGATTGGAATGGGAAGGAGCTGGATATCACATCTCATGCTAAAGGAAGGGTGTCAGGTTTGGAACGGGAAGGAGTTGGATATCACATCTCATGTTATAGGACGGGTCTCAGGTTTGTTATTAGAATCATTGAGATATCATATTGCATGCTGTAGGAAGGGTCTAAGGGTTGGAATGTGAAGGACTTGGATATCACATCTCATGCTATAGATAGGCTCTTAGGTTTGGAAAGGGAAGGAGTTGGATCTCACATTTCATGTTAGAGGAAGGATCTCAGGTTTGGTATTAGAAGCATTGAGATATCACATCTCATGCTATAGGAAGGGTCTCAGGATTGGAATGGGAAGGAGTTGGATATCACATCTCATGCTATAGGAAGGGTCTCAGGTTTGGTATAAGCATTGAGATATCACATCTCATGCTATAGGAAGGGTCTCAGGATTGGAATGGAAGGAGTTGGATATCACATCTCATGTTATAGGAAGGATCTCAGGTTTGGTATTAGAAGCATTGAGACATCACATCTCATGCTATAGGAAGGGTCTCAGGATTGGAATGGGAAGGAGTTGGATATCAAATCTCATGCTATAGGAAGCGTCTCAGGATTGGAATGGGAAGGAGTTGAATATGACATCTCATGCCGTAGGAAGGGTCTCAGGTTTGGTATATCACATTGAGATATCACATCTCTGCTATCAAAAGGGTCTCAGGATTGGAATGGGAAGGAGTTGGATATCCCATCTCATGTTATAGGAAGAGTCTCAGGTTTGGTATTAGAAGCATTGAGATATCACATCTCATGCTATAGGAAGTGTCTCAGGATTGGAATGGGAAGGAGTTGGATATCACATCTCATGTTATAGGAAGGGTCTCAGGATTGGAATGGGAAGGATTTGGATATCACATCTCTTGCTATAGGAAGGGTCTCAGGATTGGAATGGGTAGGAGTTGGATATTACTTTCTTGCTATAGGAAGGGTCTCATGTTTGGAATGGGAAGGAGTTGGATATCACATATGCTATAGTTAGTGTCTCAGGTTTGGAACGGGAAGGAGTTGGATATCACATCTCATGTTATAGGAAGGGTCTCAGGTTTGGTATAAGCATTGAGATATCACATCTCTGCTATCGGAAGCGGCTCAGGATTGGAATGGGAAGGAGTTGGATATCCCATCTCATGTTATAGGAAGAGTCTCTGGTTTGGTATTAGAATCATTGAGATATCACATCGCATGCTGTAGGAAGGGTCTAAGGATTGGAATGGGATGGACTTGGATATCACATCTCATGTTATAGGTAGGCTCTCAGGTTTGGTATAAGCATTGAGATATCACATCTCATGCTATAGGAAGGGTCTCAGGATTGGAATGGGAAGGAATTGGATATCACATCTCATGCTATAGGAAGGGTCTCAGATTTGGTATAAGCATTGAGATATCACATCTCATGCTAAAGGAAGGGTCTCAGGATTGGAATGGGAAGGAGTTGTATATGACATCTCAGGCCATAGGAAGGTTCTCAGGTTTGGTATAAGCATTGAGATATCACATCTCTGCTATCGGAAAGGTCTCAGGATTGGAATGGGAAGGAGTTGGATATCCCATCTCATGTTATAGGAAGGGTCTCAGGTTTGGTATTAGAAGCATAGAAATATCACATCTCATGCTATAGGAAGGGTCTCAGGATTGGAATGGGAAGGACTTGGATGTCACATCTCATGCTATAGGGAGGGTCTCAAGTTTGATATTAGAAGCATTGAGATAACAAATCTCATGATATCGGAAGGGTCTCAGGATTGGAATGGGAAGGAGTTGGATATCACATCTCATGATAAAGGAAGGGTCTAAGGTTTGGAAGGGGAAGGATTTGGATATCACATCTCATGTTATAGGACGGGTCTCAGGTTTAATATTAGAAGCATTGAGATATCAAGTCTCATGGTATAAGAAGGGTCTCAGAATTGGAATGGGAAGGAGTTGGATATCACACCTCAAGCTATAGGAAGGGTCTCAGGATTGGAATGGGAAGGAGTTTGATATCACATCTCATGCCATAGTATGGGTCTCAGGTTTGGTAGAAGCATTGGGATATCACATCTCATGCTATCGGAAGGGTATCAGTATTGGATTTGGAAGAAGTTGGATATCCCATCTCATGCTATAGGAAGGGTCTCAGGTTGGAATGGGAAGGAGTTGGATATCACATTTCATGTTATAGGAAGGGTCTCAGGATTGGAATGGGAAGGACTTGGATATCATATCTCATGCTATAGGACGGGTCTCAGGTTTGTTATTAGAATCATTGAGATATCATATTGCATGCTGTAGGAAGGGTCTAAGGATTGGAATGGGAAGGACCTGGATATCACATCTCATGCTATAGAACGGCTCTCAGGTTTGGAAAGGGAAGGAGTTGGATATCACATCTCATGTTATAGGATGGATCTCAGGTTTGGTATTAGAAGTATTGAGATATCACATCTCATGCTATAGGAAGGGTCTCAGGATTGGAATGGGAAGGAGTTGGATATTACATCTCATGCTAAAGGAAGGGTCTCAGGTTTGGTAGAAGCATTGAGATATCACATCTCATGCTATAGGAAGGGTCTCAGGATTGGAATGGGAAGGACTTAGATATCACATATCATGCTATAGGGAGGGTCTCAGTTTTGATATTAGAAGCATTGAGATATCACATCTCATGCTATCGGAAGTGTCTCAGGATTGGAATGGGAAGGAGCTGGATATCACATCTCATGCTAAAGGAAGGGTCTCAGGTTTGGAACGGGAAGGAGTTGGATATCACATCTCATGTTATAGGAAGGGTCTCAGGTTTGGTATAAACATTGAGATATCACATCTCTGCTATCGGAAGTGTCTCAGGATTGGAATGGGAAGGACTTGGATATCACATCTCATGCTATAGATAGGCTCTTAGGTTTGGAAAGGGAAGGAGTTGGATCTCACATTTCATGTTAGAGGAAGGATCTCAGGTTTGGTATTAGAAGCATTGAGATATCACATCTCATGCTATCGGAAGGGTATCGGGATTGGATTTGGAAGGAGTTGGATATCCCATCTCATGCTATAGGAAGGGTCTCAGGTTGGAAAGGGAAAGAGTTGGATATCACATTTCATGTTAGAGGTAGGATCTCAGGTTTGGTATTAGAAGCATTGAGATATCACATCTCATATTATCAGAAGGATCTCAGGTTTGGTATAGAAGCATTGAGATATCATATCTCATGCTATAGGAAGGGTCTCAGGATTGGAATGGGATGGAGTTGGATATCACATCTCATGTTATAGGACGGGTCTCAGGTTTTTTATTAAAATCATTGAGATATCATATTGCATGCTGTAGGAAGGGTCTAAGGATTGGAATGGAAGGAGTTGGATATCACATCTCATGTTAAAGGAAGGATCTCAGGTTTGGTATTAGAAGCATTGAGATATCACATCTCATGCTATAGGAAGGGTCTCAGGATTGGAATGGGAAGGAGTTGGATATCACATCTCATGTTATAGGAAGGGTCTCAGGTTTGGTATAAACATTGAGATATCACATCTCTACCATCGGAAGTGTCTCAGGATTGGAATGGGAAGGAGTTGGATATCACATCTCATGCTATAGGAAGGCTCTCAGGTTTGCAAGGGGAAAGAGTTGGATATCACATTTCATGTTAGAGGTAGGATCTCAGGTTTGGTATTAGAAGCATTGAGATATCACATCTCATGCTATCAGAAGGATCTCAGGTTTGGTATAGAAGCATTGAGATATCATATCTTATGCTATCAGAAGGGTCTCAGGATTGGAATGGGATGGAGTTGGATATCACATCTCATGCTATAGGAAGGGTCTCAGGATTGGAATGGGAAGGAGTTGGATATCACATCTCATGTTATAGGAAGGGTCTCAGGTTTGGTATAAACATTGAGATATCACATCTCTACCATCGGAAGTGTCTCAGGATTGGAATGGGAAGGAGTTGGATATCCCATCTCATGTTATAGGACGGGTCTCAGGTTTTTTATTAAAATCATTGAGATATCATATTGCATGCTGTAGGAAGGGTCTAAGGATTGGAATGGGAAGGAGTTGGATATTCCCATCTCATGTTATAGGAAGGGTCTCAGGTTTGGTATTAGAAGCATTGAGATATCACATCTCATGCTATAGGAAGGGTCTCAGGATTGGAATGGGAAGGACTTGGATATCACATCTCATGCTATAGGGAGGGTCTCAAGTTTGATAGAAGCATTGAGATATTACATTTCATGATATCGGAAGGGTCTCAAGATTGGAATGGGAAGGAGTTGGATATCACATCTCATGATAAAGGAAGGGTCTAAGGTTTGGAAGGGGAAGGATTTGGATATCACATCTCATGTTATAGGACGGGTCTCAGGTTTGGTATTAGAAGCATTGAGATATCAAGTCTCATGGTATAGGAAGGGTCTCAGGATTAGAATGGGAAGGAGTTTGATATCACATCTCATGCCATAATATGGGTCTCAGGTTTGGTAGAAGCATTGGGATATCACATCTCATGCTATCGGAAGGGTATCGGGATTGGATTTGGAAGGAGTTGGATATCCCATCTCATGCTATAGGAAGGGTCTCAGGTTGGAATGGGAAGGAGTTGGATATCACATCTCATGTTATAGGAAGGGTCTCAGGATTGGAATGGGAAGGACTTGGATAACACATCTCATGCTATAGGAAGGCTCTCAGGTTTGCAAGGGGAAAGAGTTGGATATCACATTTCATGTTAGAGGTAGGATCTCAGGTTTGGTATTAGAAGCATTGAGATATCACATCTCATGCTATCAGAAGGATCTCAGGTTTGGTATAGAAGCATTGAGATATATCTTATGCTATCAGAAGGGTCTCAGGATTGGAATGGGAAGGAGTTGGATATCACATCTCATGCTAAAGGGAGGGTCTCAGGTTTGGAAGGGGAAGGATTTGGATATCACATCTCATGTTATAGGATGGATCTCAGGTTTGGTATTAGAAGTATTGAGATATCACATCTCATGTTATCGGAAGGATCTCAGCTTTGGTATTAGAAGTATTGAGATATCACATCTCATGCTATAGGAAGGGTCTCAGGATTGGAATGGGAAGGAGTTGGATATCACATCTCATGCTAAAGGAAGGGTCTCAGGTTTGGTAGAAGCATTGAGATATCACATCTCATGCTATAGGAAGGGTCTCAGGATTGGAATGGGAAGGACTTAGATATCACATATGCTATAGGGAGGGTCTCAGTTTTGATATTAGAAGCATTGAGATATCACATCTTATGCTATCAGAAGTGTCTCAGGATTGGAATGGGAAGGAGCTGGATATCACATCTCATGCTAAAGGAAGGGTCTCAGGTTTGGAACGGGAAGGAGTTGGATATCACATCTCATGTTATAGGAAGGGTCTCAGGTTTGGTATAAACATTGAGATATCACATCTCTGCTATCGGACGTGTCTCAGGATTGGAATGGGAAGGAGTTGGATATCCCATCTCATGTTATAGGACGGGTCTCAGGTTTTTTATTAGAATCATTGAGATATCATATTGCATGCTGTAGGAAGGGTCTAAGGATTGGAATGGGAAGGACTTGGATATCACATCTCATGCTATAGATAGGCTCTCAGGTTTGGAAAGTGAAGGAGTTGGATATCACATTTCATGTTAGAGGAAGGATCTCAGGTTTGGTATTAGAGGCATTGAGATATCACATCTCATGCTATAGGAAGGGTCTCAGGATTGGAATGGGAAGGAGTTGAATATGACATCTCATGCCGTAGGAAGGGTCTCAGGTTTGGTATAAACATTGAGATATCACATCTCTGCTATCAAAAGGGTCTCAGGATTGGAATTGGAAGGAGTTGGATATCCCATCTCATGTTATAGGAAGAGTCTCAGGTTTGGTATAAGAAACATTGAGATATCACATCTCATGCTATAGGAAGTGTCTCAGGATTGGAATGGGAAGGACTTGGATATCACATCTCATGCTATAGGTAGGGTCTCAAGTTTGACATTAGAAGCATTGAGATATCACATCTCATGCTATAGGAAGGGTCTCAGGATTGGAATGGAAGGAGTTGGATATCACATCTCATGTTATAGGAAGGATCTCAGGTTTGGTATTAGAAGCATTGAGACATCACATCTCATGCTATAGGAAGGGTCTCAGGATTGGAATGGGAAGGAGTTGAATATGACATCTCATGCCGTAGGAAGGGTCTCAGGTTTGGTATAAACATTGAGATATCACATCTCTGCTATCAAAAGGGTCTCAGGATTGGAATTGGAAGGAGTTGGATATCCCATCTCATGTTATAGGAAGAGTCTCAGGTTTGGTATAAGAAACATTGAGATATCACATCTCATGCTATAGGAAGTGTCTCAGGATTGGAATGGGAAGGACTTGGATATCACATCTCATGCTATAGGTAGGGTCTCAAGTTTGACATTAGAAGCATTGAGATATCACATCTCATGCTATAGGAAGGGTCTGAGGATTGGAATGGGAAGGAGTTGGATATCACATCTCCTGCTATGGGAAGGGTCTCAGGTTTGGTATAAGCAGTGAGATATCACATCTCATGCTATAGGAAGTGTCTCAGGATTGGAATGGGAAGGAGTTGGATATCACATCTCATGTTATAGGAAGGATCTCAGGTGTGGTATAAGCATTGAGATATCACATCTCTGCTATCGGAAGGGTCTCAAGATTGGAATGGGAAGGAGTTGGATATTCCCATCTCATGTTATAGGAAGGGTCTCAGGTTTGGTATTAGAAGCATTGAGATATCACATCTCATGCTATAGGAAGGGTCTCAGGATTGGAATGGGAAGGACTTGGATATCACATCTCATGCTATAGGGAGGGTCTCAAGTTTGATATTAGAAGCTTTGAGATATCACATCTCATGATATCGGAAGGGTCTCAGGATTGGAATGGGAAGGAGTTGGATATCACATCTCATGATAAAGGAAGGGTCTAAGGTTTGGAAGGGGAAGGATTTGGATATCACATCTCATGTTATATGACGGGTCTCAGGTTTGGTATTAGAAGCATTGAGATATCAAGTCTCATAGTATAGGAAGGGTCTCATAATTGGAATGGGAAGGAGTTGGATATCCCATCTCATGTTATAGGAAGAGTCTCTGGTTTGGTATTAGAATCATTGAGATATCACATCGCATGCTGTAGGAAGGGTCTAAGGATTGGAATGGGATGGACTTGGATATCACATCTCATATTATAGGTAGGCTCTCAGGTTTGGTATAAGCATTGAGATATCACATCTCATGCTATAGGAAGGGTCTCAATATTGGAATGGGAAGGAATTGGATATCACATCTCAGGCTATAGGAAGGGTCTCAGGATTGGAATGGGAAGGAGTTGGATATCACATCTCATGCTATAGGAAGGGTCTCAGGTTTGGTATAAGCATTGAGATATCACATCTCATGCTATAGGAAGGGTCTCAGGATTGGAATGGAAGGAGTTGGATATCACATCTCATGTTATAGGAAGGATCTCAGGTTTGGTATTAGAAGCATTGAGACATCACATCTCATGCTATAGGAAGGGTCTCAATATTGGAATGGGAAGGAATTGGATATCACATCTCAGGCTATAGGAAGGGTCTCAGGATTGGAATGGGAAGGAGTTGGATATCACATCTCATGCTATAGGAAGGGTCTCAGGTTTGGTATAAGCATTGAGATATCACATCTCATGCTATAGGAAGGGTCTCAGGATTGGAATGGGAAGGAGTTGGATATCAAATCTCATGCTATAGGAAGGGTCTCAGGATTGGAATGGGAAGGAGTTGAATATGACATCTCATGCCGTAGGAAGGGTCTCAGGTTTGGTATAAACATTGAGATATCACATCTCTGCTATCAAAAGGGTCTCAGGATTGGAATTGGAAGGAGTTGGATATCCCATCTCATGTTATAGGAAGAGTCTCAGGTTTGGTATTAGAAGCATTGAGATATCACATCTCATGCTATAGGAAGTGTCTCAGGATTGGAATGGGAAGGACTTGGATATCACATCATATGCTATAGGTAGGGTCTCAAGTTTGACATTAGAAGCATTGAGATATCACATCTCATGCTATAGGAAGGGTCTGAGGATTGGAATGGGAAGGAGTTGGATATCACATCTCCTGCTATGGGAAGGGTCTCAGGTTTGGTATAAGCAGTGAGATATCACATCTCATGCTATAGGAAGTGTTTCAGGATTGGAATGGGAAGGAGTTGGATATCACATCTCATGTTATAGGAAGGATCTCAGGTGTGGTATAAGCATTGAGATATCACATCTCTGCTATCGGAAGGGTCTCAAGATTGGAATGGGAAGGAGTTGGATATTCCCATCTCATGTTATAGGAAGGGTCTCAGGTTTGGTATTAGAAGCATTGAGATATCACATCTCATGCTATAGGAAGGGTCTCAGGATTGGAATGGGAAGGACTTGGATATCACATCTCATGCTATAGGGAGGGTCTCAAGTTTGATATTAGAAGCTTTGAGATATCACATCTCATGATATCGGAAGGGTCTCAGGATTGGAATGGGAAGGAGTTGGATATCACATCTCATGATAAAGGACGGGTCTAAGGTTTGGAAGGGGAAGGATTTGGATATCACATCTCATGTTATATTACGGGTCAAAGGTTTGGTATTAGAAGCATTGAGATATCAAGTCTCATAGTATAGGAAGGGTCTCAGAATTGGAATGGGAAGGAGTTGGATATCCCATCTCATGTTATAGGAAGAGTCTCTGGTTTGGTATTAGAATCATTGAGATATTCACATCGCATGCTGTAGGAAGGGTCTAAGGATTGGAATGGGATGGACTTGGATATCACATCTCATGCTATAGGTAGGCTCTCAGGTTTGGTATAAGCATTGAGATATCACATCTCATGCTATAGGAAGGGTCTCAGAATTGGAATGGGAAGGAGTTGGATATCACATCTCAAGCTATAGGAAGGGTCTCAGTATTGGAATGGGAAGGACTTGGATATCACATCTCATGCTATAGGAAGGCTCTCAGGTTTGGAAGGGGAAAGAGTTGGATATCTCATTTCATGTTAGAGGTAGGATCTCAGGTTTGGTATTAGAGGCATTGAGATATCACATCTCATGCTATCAGAAGGGACTCAGGAATGGAATGGGAAGGAGTTACATATCACATCTCATGCTAAAGGGAGGGTCTCAGGTTTGGAAGGGGAAGGATTTGGATATCACATCTCATGTTATAGGAAGGATCTCAGGTTTGGTATTAGAAGCATTGAGATATCACATCTCATGCTATCGGAAGGATCTCAGGTTTGGTATTAGAAGCATTGAGATATCACATCTCATGCTATCAGAAGAGTCTCAGGATTGGAATAGGAAGGAGTTGGATATCACATTTCATGCTAAAGGGAGGGTCTCAGGTTTGGAAGGGGAAGGATTTGGATATCACATCTCATGTTATCGGAAGGATCTCATGTTTGGTATTAGAAGTATTGAGATATCATATCTCATGCTATAGGAAGGGTCTCAGGATTGGAATGGGAAGGAGTTGGATATCACATCTCATGATATAGGGATGGTCTCAGGATTGGAATGGGAAGGACTTAGATATCACATATCATGCTATAGGGAGGGTCTCAGTTTTGATATTAGAAGCATTGAGATATCACATCTCATGCTATCGGAAGTGTCTCAGGATTGGAATGGGAAGGAGCTGGATATCACATCTCATGCTAAAGGAAGGGTCTCAGGTTTGGAACGAGAAGGATTTGGATATCACATCTCATGTTATAGGAAGGGTCTCAGGTTTGGTATAAGCATTGAGATATCACATCTCTGCTATCGGAAGTGTCTCAGGATTGGAATGGGAAGGAGTTGGATATCCCATCTCATGTTATAGGACGGGTCTCAGGTTTGTTATTAGAATCATTGAGATATCATATTGCATGCTGTAGGAAGGGTCTAAGGGTTGGAATGTGAAGGACTTGGATATCACATCTCATGCTATAGATAGGCTCTTAGGTTTGGAAAGGGAAGGAGTTGGATATCACATTTCATGTTAGAGGAAGGATCTCAGGTTTGGTATTAGAAGCATTGAGATATCACATCTCATGCTATAGGAAGGGTCTCAGGATTGGAATGGGAAGCAGTTGGATATCACATCTCATGCTATAGGAAGGGTCTCAGGTTTGGTATAAGCATTGAGATATCACATCTCATGCTATAGGACGGGTCTCAGGATTGGAATGGAAGGAGTTGGATATCACATCTCATGTTATAGGAAGGATCTCAGGTTTGGTATTAGAAGCATTGAGACATCACATCTCATGCTATAGGAAGGGTCTCAGGGTTGGAATGGGAAGGAGTTGGATATCACATCTCATCCAATAGGAAGGGTCTCAGGTTTGGAATGGGAAGGAATTGGATATCACATCTCATGTTATAGGAAGGATCTCAGGTTTGGTATTAGAAGCATTGAGATATCACATCTCATGCTATAGGAAGGGTCTCAGGATTGGAATGTGAAGGATTTGGATATCACATCTCATGCTAAAGGAAGGGTCTCAGGTTTGGTAGAAGCATTGAGATATCACGTCGCTGCTATCGGAAGGGTCTCAGGATTGGATTGGGAAGGAGTTGGATATCCCTTCTCATGCTATAGGAAGGGTCTCAGGATTTGAATGGCAAGGAGTTGGATATCACATCTCATGCCATAGGAAGGGTCTCAGGTTTGGATTGGGAAGGAGTTGGATATCCCTTCTCATGCTATAGGAAGTGTCTCAGGTTGGAATGGGAAGAAGTTGGATATCACATCTCATGTTATAGGAAGGATCTCAGGATTGGAATGGGAAGGATTTGGATATCACATCTCTTGCTATAGGAAGGGTCTCAGGATTGGAATGGGTAGGAGTTGGATATTACTTTCTTGCTATAGGAAGGGTCTCATGTTTGGAATGGGAAGGAGTTGGATATCACATATGCTATAGTTAGTGTCTCAGGTTTGGAACGGGAAGGAGTTGGATATCACATCTCATGTTATAGGAAGGGTCTCAGGTTTGGTATAAGCATTGAGATATCACATCTCTGCTATCGGAAGCGGCTCAGGATTGGAATGGGAAGGAGTTGGATATCCCATCTCATGTTATAGGAAGAGTCTCTGGTTTGGTATTAGAATCATTGAGATATCACATCGCATGCTGTAGGAAGGGTCTAAGGATTGGAATGGGATGGACTTGGATATCACATCTCATGTTATAGGTAGGCTCTCAGGTTTGGTATAAGCATTGAGATATCACATCTCATGCTATAGGAAGGGTCTCAGGATTGGAATGGGAAGGAATTGGATATCACATCTCAGGCTATAGGAAGGGTCTCAGGATTGGAATGGGAAGGAGTTGGATATCACATCTCATGCTATAGGAAGGGTCTCAGGTTTGGTATAAGCATTGATATATCACATCTCATGCTATAGGAAGGATCTCAGGATTGGAATGGAAGGAGTTGGATATCACATCTCATGTTTCATGTTATAGGAAGGATCTCAGGTTTGGTATTAGAAGCATTGAGACATCACATCTCATGCTATAGGAAGGGTCTCAGGATTGGAATGGGAAGGAGTTGGATATCAAATCTCATGCTATAGGAAGGGTCTCAGGATTGGAATGGGAAGGAGTTGAATATGACATCTCATGCCGTAGGAAGGGTCTCAGGTTTGGTATAAACATTGAGATATCACATCTCTGCTATCAAAAGGGTCTCAGGATTGGAATTGGAAGGAGTTGGATATCCCATCTCATGTTATAGGAAGAGTCTCAGGTTTGGTATTAGAGGAAGTGTCTCAGGATTGGAATGGGAAGGACTTGGATATCACATCTCATGCTATATGTAGGGTCTCAAGTTTGACATTAGAAGCATTGAGATATCACATCTCATGCTATAGGAAGGGTCTGAGGATTGGAATGGGAAGTAGTTGGATATCACATCTCCTGCTATGGGAAGGGTCTCAGGTTTGGTATAAGCAGTGAGATATCACATCTCATGCTATAGGAAGTGTCTCAGGATTGGAATGGGAAGGAGTTGGATATCACATCTCATGTTATAGGAAGGATCTCAGGTGTGGTATAAGCATTGAGATATCACATCTCTGCTATCGGAAGGGTCTCAAGATTGGAATGGGAAGGAGTTGGATATTCCCATCTCATGTTATAGGAAGGGTCTCAGGTTTGGTATTAGAAGCATTGAGATATCACATCTCATGCTATAGGAAGGGTCTCAGGATTGGAATGGGAAGGACTTGGATATCACATCTCATGCTATAGGGAGGGTCTCAAGTTTGATATTAGAAGCTTTGAGATATCACATCTCATGATATCGGAAGGGTCTCAGGATTGGAATGGGAAGGAGTTGGATATCACATCTCATGATAAAGGAAGGGTCTAAGGTTTGGAAGGGGAAGGATTTGGATATCACATCTCATGTTATATTACGGGTCTCAGGTTTGGTATTAGAAGCATTGAGATATCAAGTCTCATAGTATAGGAAGGGTCTCAGAATTGGAATGGGAAGGAGTTGGATATCCCATCTCATGTTATAGGAAGAGTCTCTGGTTTGGTATTAGAATCATTGAGATATTCACATCGCATGCTGTAGGAAGGGTCTAAGGATTGGAATGGGATGGACTTGGATATCACATCTCATGCTATAGGTAGGCTCTCAGGTTTGGTATAAGCATTGAGATATCACATTTCATGCTATAGGAAGGGTCTCAGAATTGGAATGGGAAGGAGTTGGATATCACATCTCAAGCTATAGGAAGGGTCTCAGTATTGGAATGGGAAGGACTTGGATATCACATCTCATGCTATAGGAAGGCTCTCAGGTTTGGAAGGGGAAAGAGTTGGATATCTCATTTCATGTTAGAGGTAGGATCTCAGGTTTGGTATTAGAGGCATTGAGATATCACATCTCATGCTATCAGAAGGGTCTCAGGAATGGAATGGGAAGGAGTTAGATATCACATCTCATGCTAAAGGGAGGGTCTCAGGTTTGGAAGGGGAAGGATTTGGATATCACATCTCATGTTATAGGAAGGATCTCAGGTTTGGTATTAGAAGCATTGAGATATCACATCTCATGCTATCGGAAGGATCTCAGGTTTGGTATTAGAAGCATTGAGATATCACATCTCATGCTATCAGAAGAGTCTCAGGATTGGAATAGGAAGGAGTTGGATATCACATTTCATGCTAAAGGGAGGGTCTCAGGTTTGGAAGGGGAAGGATTTGGATATCACATCTCATGTTATCGGAAGGATCTCACGTTTGGTATTAGAAGTATTGAGATATCATATCTCATGCTATAGGAAGGGTCTCAGGATTGGAATGGGAAGGAGTTAGATATCACATCTCATGCTATAGGGAGGGTCTCAGGATTGGAATGGGAAGGACTTAGATATCACATATCATGCTATAGGGAGGGTCTCAGTTTTGATATTAGAAGCATTGAGATATCACATCTCATGCTATCGGAAGTGTCTCAGGATTGGAATGGGAAGGAGCTGGATATCACATCTCATGCTAAAGGAAGGGTCTCAGGTTTGGAACGAGAAGGATTTGGATATCACATCTCATGTTATAGGAAGGGTCTCAGGTTTGGTATAAGCATTGAGATATCACATCTCTGCTATCGGAAGTGTCTCAGGATTGGAATGGGAAGGAGTTGGATATCCCATCTCATGTTATAGGACGGGTCTCAGGTTTGTTATTAGAATCATTGAGATATCATATTGCATGCTGTAGGAAGGGTCTAAGGGTTGGAATGTGAAGGACTTGGATATCACATCTCATGCTATAGATAGGCTCTTAGGTTTGGAAAGGGAAGGAGTTGGATATCACATTTCATGTTAGAGGAAGGATCTCAGGTTTGGTATTAGAAGCATTGAGATATCACATCTCATGCTATAGGAAGGGTCTCA
Organism: Ambystoma mexicanum; assembly: GCF_040938575.1. NCBI lineage: Eukaryota > Metazoa > Chordata > Amphibia > Caudata > Ambystomatidae > Ambystoma > Ambystoma mexicanum. Next base: position 211,296 of record NW_027182364.1, read on the forward strand.
GGATTGGAATGGGAAGCAGTTGGATATGACATCTCATGCTATAGGAAGGGTCTCAGGTTTGGTATAAGCATTGAGATATCACATCTCATGCTATAGGACGGGTCTCAGGATTGGAATGGAAGGAGTTGGATATCACATCTCATGTTATAGGAAGGATCACAGGTTTGGTATTAGAAGCATTGAGACATCACATCTCATGCTATAGGAAGGGTCTCAGGGTTGGAATGGGAAGGAGTTGGTTATCACATCTCATCCAATAGGAAGGGTCTCAGGTTTGGAATGGGAAGGAATTGGATATCACATCTCAAGTTATAGGAAGGATCTCAGGTTTGGTATTAGAAGCATTGAGATATCACATCTCATGCTATAGGAAGGGTCTCAGGATTGGAATGTGAAGGATTTGGATATCACATCTCATGCTAAAGGAAGGGTCTCAGGTTTGGTAGAAGCATTGAGATATCACGTCGCTGCTATCGGAAGGGTCTCAGGATTGGATTGGGAAGGATTTGGATATCCCTTCTCATGCTATAGGAAGGGTCTCAGGATTTGAATGGCAAGGAGTTGGATATCACATCTCATGCCATAGGAAGGGTCTCAGGTTTGGTATAAGCATTGAGATATCACATCTCTGCTATCGGAAGGGTCTCAGGATTGGATTGGGAAGGAGTTGGATATCCCTTCTCATGCTATAGGAAGTGTCTCAGGTTGGAATGGGAAGGAGTTGGATATCACATCTCATGTTATAGGAAGGGTCTCAGGATTGGAATGGGAAGGATTTGGATATCACATCTCTTGCTATAGGAAGGGTCTCAGGATTGGAATGGGTAGGAGTTGGATATTATTTTCTTGCTATAGGAAGGGTCTCATGTTTGGAATGGGAAGGAGTTGGATATCACATATGCTATAGTTAGTGTCTCAGGTTTGGAACGGGAAGGAGTTGGATATCACATCTCATGTTATAGGAAGGGTCTCAGGTTTGGTATAAGCATTGAGATATCACATCTCTGCTATCAGAAGCGGCTCAGGATTGGAATGGGAAGGAGTTGGATATCCCATCTCATGTTATAGGAAGAGTCTCTGGTTTGGTATTAGAATCATTGAGATATCACATCGCATGCTGTAGGAAGGGTCTAAGGATTGGAATGGGATGGACTTGGATATCACATCTCATGTTATAGGTAGGCTCTCAGGTTTGGTATAAGCATTGAGATATCACATCTCATGCTATAGGAAGGGTCTCAGGATTGGAATGGGAAGGAATTGGATATCACATCTCAGGCTATAGGAAGGGTCTCATGATTGGAATGGGAAGGAGTTGGATATCACATCTCATGCTAGAGGAAGGGTCTCAGGTTTGGTATAAGCATTGAGATATCACATCTCATGCTATAGGAAGGGTCTCAGGATTGGAATGGAAGGAGTTGGATATCACATCTCATGTTATAGGAAGGATCTCAGGTTTGGTATTAGAAGCATTGAGACATCACATCTCATGCTATAGGAAGGGTCTCAGGATTGGAATGGGAAGGAGTTGGATATCAAATCTCATGCTATATGAAGGGTCTCAGGATTGGAATGGGAAGGAGTTGAATATGACATCTCATGCCGTAGGAAGGGTCTCAGGTTTGGTATAAACATTGAGATATCACATCTCTGCTATCAAAAGGGTCTCAGGATTGGAATTGGAAGGAGTTGGATATCCCATCTCATGTTATAGGAAGAGTCTCAGGTTTGGTATTAGAAGCATTGAGATATCACATCTCATGCTATAGGAAGTGTCTCAGGATTGGAATGGGAAGGACTTGGATATCACATCTCATCCTATAGGTAGGGTCTCAAGTTTGACATTAGAAGCATTGAGATATCACATCTCATGCTATAGGAAGGGTCTGAGGATTGGAATGGGAAGGAGTTGGATATCACATCTCCTGCTATGGGAAGGGTCTCAGGTTTGGTATAAGCATTGAGATATCACGTCACTGCTATCGGAAGGGTCTCAGGATTGGATTGGGAAGGAGTTGGATATCCCTTCTCATGCTATAGGAAGGGTCTCAGGATTTGAATGGCAAGGAGTTGGATATCACATCTCATGCCATAGGAAGGGTCTCAGGTTTGGATTGGGAAGGAGTTGGATATCCCTTCTCATGCTATAGGAAGTGTCTCAGGTTGGAATGGGAAGAAGTTGGATATCACATCTCATGTTATAGGAAGGATCTCAGGATTGGAATGGGAAGGATTTGGATATCACATCTCTTGCTATAGGAAGGGTCTCAGGATTGGAATGGGTAGGAGTTGGATATTACTTTCTTGCTATAGGAAGGGTCTCATGTTTGGAATGGGAAGGAGTTGGATATCACATATGCTATAGTTAGTGTCTCAGGTTTGGAACGGGAAGGAGTTGGATATCACATCTCATGTTATAGGAAGGGTCTCAGGTTTGGTATAAGCATTGAGATATCACATCTCTGCTATCGGAAGCGGCTCAGGATTGGAATGGGAAGGAGTTGGATATCCCATCTCATGTTATAGGAAGAGTCTCTGGTTTGGTATTAGAATCATTGAGATATCACATCGCATGCTGTAGGAAGGGTCTAAGGATTGGAATGGGATGGACTTGGATATCACATCTCATGTTATAGGTAGGCTCTCAGGTTTGGTATAAGCATTGAGATATCACATCTCATGCTATAGGAAGGGTCTCAGGATTGTAATGGGAAGGAATTGGATATCACATCTCAGGCTATAGGAAGGGTCTCAGGATTGGAATGGGAAGGAGTTGGATATCACATCTCATGCTATAGGAAGGGTCTCAGGTTTGGTATAAGCATTGATATATCACATCTCATGCTATAGGAAGGATCTCAGGATTGGAATGGAAGGAGTTGGATATCACATCTCATGTTATAGGAAGGATCTCAGGTTTGGTATTAGAAGCATTGAGACATCACATCTCATGCTATAGGAAGGGTCTCAGGATTGGAATGGGAAGGAGTTGGATATCAAATCTCATGCTATAGGAAGGGTCTCAGGATTGGAATGGGAAGGAGTTGAATATGACATCTCATGCCGTAGGAAGGGTCTCAGGTTTGGTATAAACATTGAGATATCACATCTCTGCTATCAAAAGGGTCTCAGGATTGGAATTGGAAGGAGTTGGATATCCCATCTCATGTTATAGGAAGAGTCTCAGGTTTGGTATTAGAGGAAGTGTCTCAGGATTGGAATGGGAAGGACTTGGATATCACATCTCATGCTATATGTAGGGTCTCAAGTTTGACATTAGAAGCATTGAGATATCACATCTCATGCTATAGGAAGGGTCTGAGGATTGGAATGGGAAGTAGTTGGATATCACATCTCCTGCTATGGGAAGGGTCTCAGGTTTGGTATAAGCAGTGAGATATCACATCTCATGCTATAGGAAGTGTCTCAGGATTGGAATGGGAAGGAGTTGGATATCACATCTCATGTTATAGGAAGGATCTCAGGTGTGGTATAAGCATTGAGATATCACATCTCTGCTATCGGAAGGGTCTCAAGATTGGAATGGGAAGGAGTTGGATATTCCCATCTCATGTTATAGGAAGGGTCTCAGGTTTGGTATTAGAAGCATTGAGATATCACATCTCATGCTATAGGAAGGGTCTCAGGATTGGAATGGGAAGGACTTGGATATCACATCTCATGCTATAGGGAGGGTCTCAAGTTTGATATTAGAAGCTTTGAGATATCACATCTCATGATATCGGAAGGGTCTCAGGATTGGAATGGGAAGGAGTTGGATATCACATCTCATGATAAAGGAAGGGTCTAAGGTTTGGAAGGGGAAGGATTTGGATATCACATCTCATGTTATATTACGGGTCTCAGGTTTGGTTTTAGAAGCATTGAGATATCAAGTCTCATAGTATAGGAAGGGTCTCAGAATTGGAATGGGAAGGAGTTGGATATCCCATCTCATGTTATAGGAAGAGTCTCTGGTTTGGTATTAGAATCATTGAGATATTCACATCGCATGCTGTAGGAAGGGTCTAAGGATTGGAATGGGATGGACTTGGATATCACATCTCATGCTATAGGTAGGCTCTCAGGTTTGGTATAAGCATTGAGATATCACATTTCATGCTATAGGAAGGGTCTCAGAATTGGAATGGGAAGGAGTTGGATATCACATCTCAAGCTATAGGAAGGGTCTCAGTATTGGAATGGGAAGGACTTGGATATCACATCTCATGCTATAGGAAGGCTCTCAGGTTTGGAAGGGGAAAGAGTTGGATATCTCATTTCATGTTAGAGTAGAGGTAGGATCTCAGGTTTGGTATTAGAGGCATTGAGATATCACATCTCATGCTATCAGAAGGGTCTCAGGAATGGAATGGGAAGGAGTTAGATATCACATCTCATGCTAAAGGGAGGGTCTCAGGTTTGGAAGGGGAAGGATTTGGATATCACATCTCATGTTATAGGAAGGATCTCAGGTTTGGTATTAGAAGCATTGAGATATCACATCTCATGCTATCGGAAGGATCTCAGGTTTGGTATTAGAAGCATTGAGATATCACATCTCATGCTATCAGAAGAGTCTCAGGATTGGAATAGGAAGGAGTTGGATATCACATTTCATGCTAAAGGGAGGGTCTCAGGTTTGGAAGGGGAAGGATTTGGATATCACATCTCATGTTATCGGAAGGATCTCACGTTTGGTATTAGAAGTATTGAGATATCATATCTCATGCTATAGGAAGGGTCTCAGGATTGGAATGGGAAGGAGTTAGATATCACATCTCATGCTATAGGGAGGGTCTCAGGATTGGAATGGGAAGGACTTAGATATCACATATCATGCTATAGGGAGGGTCTCAGTTTTGATATTAGAAGCATTGAGATATCACATCTCATGCTATCGGAAGTGTCTCAGGATTGGAATGGGAAGGAGCTGGATATCACATCTCATGCTAACGGAAGGGTCTCAGGTTTGGAACGAGAAGGATTTGGATATCACATCTCATGTTATAGGAAGGGTCTCAGGTTTGGTATAAGCATTGAGATATCACATCTCTGCTATCGGAAGTGTCTCAGGATTGGAATGGGAAGGAGTTGGATATCCCATCTCATGTTATAGGACGGGTCTCAGGTTTGTTATTAGAATCATTGAGATATCATATTGCATGCTGTAGGAAGGGTCTAAGGGTTGGAATGTGAAGGACTTGGATATCACATCTCATGCTATAGATAGGCTCTTAGGTTTGGAAAGGGAAGGAGTTGGATATCACATTTCATGTTAGAGGAAGGATCTCAGGTTTGGTATTAGAAGCATTGAGATATCACATCTCATGCTATAGGAAGGGTCTCAGGATTGGAATGGGAAGTAGTTGGATATGACATCTCATGCTATAGGAAGGGTCTCAGGTTTGGTATAAGCATTGAGATATCACATCTCATGCTATAGGACGGGTCTCAGGATTGGAATGGAAGGAGTTGGATATCACATCTCATGTTATAGGAAGGATCACAGGTTTGGTATTAGAAGCATTGAGACATCACATCTCATGCTATAGGAAGGGTCTCAGGGTTGGAATGGGAAGGAGTTGGTTATCACATCTCATCCAATAGGAAGGGTCTCAGGTTTGGAATGGGAAGGAATTGGATATCACATCTCATGTTATAGGAAGGATCTCAGGTTTGGTATTAGAAGCATTGAGATATCACATCTCATGCTATAGGAAGGGTCTCAGGATTGGAATGTGAAGGATTTGGATATCACATCTCATGCTAAAGGAAGGGTCTCAGGTTTGGTAGAAGCATTGAGATATCACGTCGCTGCTATCGGAAGGGTCTCAGGATTGGATTGGGAAGGAGTTGGATATCCCTTCTCATGCTATAGGAAGGGTCTCAGGATTTGAATGGCAAGGAGTTGGATATCACATCTCATGCCATAGGAAGGGTCTCAGGTTTGGTATAAGCATTGAGATATCACATCTCTGCTATCGGAAGGGTCTCAGGATTGGATTGGGAAGGAGTTGGATATCCCTTCTCATGCTATAGGAAGTGTCTCAGGTTGGAATGGGAAGGAGTTGGATATCACATCTCATGTTATAGGAAGGGTCTCAGGATTGGAATGGGAAGGATTTGGATATCACATCTCTTGCTATAGGAAGGGTCTCAGGATTGGAATGGGTAGGAGTTGGATATTATTTTCTTGCTATAGGAAGGGTCTCATGTTTGGAATGGGAAGGAGTTGGATATCACATATGCTATAGTTAGTGTCTCAGGTTTGGAACGGGAAGGAGTTGGATATCACATCTCATGTTATAGGAAGGGTCTCAGGTTTGGTATAAGCATTGAGATATCACATCTCTGCTATCAGAAGCGGCTCAGGATTGGAATGGGAAGGAGTTGGATATCCCATCTCATGTTATAGGAAGAGTCTCTGGTTTGGTATTAGAATCATTGAGATATCACATCGCATGCTGTAGGAAGGGTCTAAGGATTGGAATGGGATGGACTTGGATATCACATCTCATGTTATAGGTAGGCTCTCAGGTTTGGTATAAGCATTGAGATATCACATCTCATGCTATAGGAAGGGTCTCAGGATTGGAATGGGAAGGAATTGGATATCACATCTCAGGCTATAGGAAGGGTCTCAGGATTGGAATGGGAAGGAGTTGGATATCACATCTCATGCTAGAGGAAGGGTCTCAGGTTTGGTATAAGCATTGAGATATCACATCTCATGCTATAGGAAGGGTCTCAGGATTGGAATGGAAGGAGTTGGATATCACATCTCATGTTATAGGAAGGATCTCAGGTTTGGTATTAGAAGCATTGAGACATCACATCTCATGCTATAGGAAGGGTCTCAGGATTGGAATGGGAAGGAGTTGGATATCAAATCTCATGCTATAGGAAGAGTCTCAGGATTGGAATGGGAAGGAGTTGAATATGACATCTCATGCCGTAGGAAGGGTCTCAGGTTTGGTATAAACATTGAGATATCACATCTCTGCTATCAAAAGGGTCTCAGGATTGGAATTGGAAGGAGTTGGATATCCCATCTCATGCTATAGGAAGTGTCTCAGGATTGGAATGGGAAGGACTTGGATATCACATCTCATCCTATAGGTAGGGTCTCAAGTTTGACATTAGAAGCATTGAGATATCACATCTCACGCTATAGGAAGGGTCTGAGGATTGGAATGGGAAGGAGTTGGATATCACATCTCCTGCTATGGGAAGGGTCTCAGGTTTGGTAAAAGCAGTGAGATATCACATCTCATGCTATAGGAAGTGTCTCAGGATTGGAATGGGAAGGAGTTGGATATCACATCTCATGTTATAGGAAGGATCTCAGGTGTGGTATAAGCATTGAGATATCACATCTCTGCTATCGGAAGGGTCTCAAGATTGGAATGGGAAGGAGTTGGATATTCCCATCTCATGTTATAGGAAGGGTCTCAGGTTTGGTATTAGAAGCATTGAGATATCACATCTCATGCTATAGGAAGGGTCTCAGGATTGGAATGGGAAGGACTTGGTTATCACATCTCATGCTATAGGGAGGGTCTCAAGTTTGATATTAGAAGCTTTGAGATATCACATCTCATGATATCGGAAGGGTCTCAGGATTGGAATGGGAAGGAGTTGGATATCACATCTCATGATAAAGGACGGGTCTAAGGTTTGGAAGGGGAAGGATTTGGATATCACATCTCATGTTATATTACGGGTCTCAGGTTTGGTATTAGAAGCATTGAGATATCAAGTCTCATAGTATAGGAAGGGTCTCAGAATTGGAATGGGAAGGAGTTGGATATCCCATCTCATGTTATAGGAAGAGTCTCTGGTTTGGTATTAGAATCATTGAGATATTCACATCGCATGCTGTAGGAAGGGTCTCAGAATTGGAATGGGAAGGAGTTGGATATCACATCTCAAGCTATAGGAAGGGTCTCAGTATTGGAATGGGAAGGACTTGGATATCACATCTCATGCTATAGGAAGGCTCTCAGGTTTGGAAGGGGAAAGAGTTGGATATCTCATTTCATGTTAGAGGTAGGATCTCAGGTTTGGTATTAGAGGCATTGAGATATCACATCTCATGCTATCAGAAGGGTCTCAGGAATGGAATGGGAAGGAGTTAGATATCACATCTCATGCTAAAGGGAGGGTCTCGGGTTTGGAAGGGGAAGGATTTGGATATCACATCTCATGTTATAGGAAGGGTCTCAGGTTTGGTATAAACATTGAGATATCACATCTCTACCATCGGAAGTGTCTCAGGATTGGAATGGGAAGGAGTTGGATATCACATCTCATGCTATAGGAAGGCTCTCAGGTTTGCAAGGGGAAAGAGTTGGATATCACATTTCATGTTAGAGGTAGGATCTCAGGTTTGGTATTAGAAGCATTGAGATATCACATCTCATGCTATCAGAAGGATCTCAGGTTTGGTATAGAAGCATTGAGATATCATATCTTATGCTATCAGAAGGGTCTCAGGATTGGAATGGGATGGAGTTGGATATCACATCTCATGCTATAGGAAGGGTCTCAGGATTGGAATGGGAAGGAGTTGGATATCACATCTCATGTTATAGGAAGGGTCTCAGGTTTGGTATAAACATTGAGATATCACATCTCTACCATCGGAAGTGTCTCAGGATTGGAATGGGAAGGAGTTGGATATCCCATCTCATGTTATAGGACGGGTCTCAGGTTTTTTATTAAAATCATTGAGATATCATATTGCATGCTGTAGGAAGGGTCTAAGGATTGGAATGGGAAGGAGTTGGATATTCCCATCTCATGTTATAGGAAGGGTCTCAGGTTTGGTATTAGAAGCATTGAGATATCACATCTCATGCTATAGGAAGGGTCTCAGGATTGGAATGGGAAGGACTTGGATATCACATCTCATGCTATAGGGAGGGTCTCAAGTTTGATAGAAGCATTGAGATATTACATTTCATGATATCGGAAGGGTCTCAAGATTGGAATGGGAAGGAGTTGGATATCACATCTCATGATAAAGGAAGGGTCTAAGGTTTGGAAGGGGAAGGATTTGGATATCACATCTCATGTTATAGGACGGGTCTCAGGTTTGGTATTAGAAGCATTGAGATATCAAGTCTCATGGTATAGGAAGGGTCTCAGGATTAGAATGGGAAGGAGTTTGATATCACATCTCATGCCATAATATGGGTCTCAGGTTTGGTAGAAGCATTGGGATATCACATCTCATGCTATCGGAAGGGTATCGGGATTGGATTTGGAAGGAGTTGGATATCCCATCTCATGCTATAGGAAGGGTCTCAGGTTGGAATGGGAAGGAGTTGGATATCACATCTCATGTTATAGGAAGGGTCTCAGGATTGGAATGGGAAGGACTTGGATATCACATCTCATGCTATAGGAAGGCTCTCAGGTTTGCAAGGGGAAAGAGTTGGATATCACATTTCATGTTAGAGGTAGGATCTCAGGTTTGGTATTAGAAGCATTGAGATATCACATCTCATGCTATCAGAAGGATCTCAGGTTTGGTATAGAAGCATTGAGATATATCTTATGCTATCAGAAGGGTCTCAGGATTGGAATGGGAAGGAGTTGGATATCACATCTCATGCTAAAGGGAGGGTCTCAGGTTTGGAAGGGGAAGGATTTGGATATCACATCTCATGTTATAGGATGGATCTCAGGTTTGGTATTAGAAGTATTGAGATATCACATCTCATGTTATCGGAAGGATCTCAGCTTTGGTATTAGAAGTATTGAGATATCACATCTCATGCTATAGGAAGGGTCTCAGGATTGGAATGGGAAGGAGTTGGATATCACATCTCATGCTAAAGGAAGGGTCTCAGGTTTGGTAGAAGCATTGAGATATCACATCTCATGCTATAGGAAGGGTCTCAGGATTGGAATGGCAAGGACTTAGATATCACATATGCTATAGGGAGGGTCTCAGTTTTGATATTAGAAGCATTGAGATATCACATCTTATGCTATCAGAAGTGTCTCAGGATTGGAATGGGAAGGAGCTGGATATCACATCTCATGCTAAAGGAAGGGTCTCAGGTTTGGAACGGGAAGGAGTTGGATATCACATCTCATGTTATAGGAAGGGTCTCAGGTTTGGTATAAACATTGAGATATCACATCTCTGCTATCGGACGTGTCTCAGGATTGGAATGGGAAGGAGTTGGATATCCCATCTCATGTTATAGGACGGGTCTCAGGTTTTTTATTAGAATCATTGAGATATCATATTGCATGCTGTAGGAAGGGTCTAAGGATTGGAATGGGAAGGACTTGGATATCACATCTCATGCTATAGATAGGCTCTCAGGTTTGGAAAGTGAAGGAGTTGGATATCACATTTCATGTTAGAGGAAGGATCTCAGGTTTGGTATTAGAGGCATTGAGATATCACATCTCATGCTATAGGAAGGGTCTCAGGATTGGAATGGGAAGGAGTTGGATATCACATCTCATGCTATAGGAAGGGTCTCAGGTTTGGTATAAGCATTGAGATATCACATCTCATGCTATAGGAAGGGTCTCAGGATTGGAATGGAAGGAGTTGGATATCACATCTCATGTTATAGGAAGGATCTCAGGTTTGGTATTAGAAGCATTGAGACATCACATCTCATGCTATAGGAAGGGTCTCAGGATTGGAATGGGAAGGAGTTGAATATGACATCTCATGCCGTAGGAAGGGTCTCAGGTTTGGTATAAACATTGAGATATCACATCTCTGCTATCAAAAGGGTCTCAGGATTGGAATTGGAAGGAGTTGGATATCCCATCTCATGTTATAGGAAGAGTCTCAGGTTTGGTATTAGAAGCATTGAGATATCACATCTCATGCTATAGGAAGTGTCTCAGGATTGGAATGGGAAGGACTTGGATATCACATCTCATGCTATAGGTAGGGTCTCAAGTTTGACATTAGAAGCATTGAGATATCACATCTCATGCTATAGGAAGGGTCTGAGGATTGGAATGGGAAGGAGTTGGATATCACATCTCCTGCTATGGGAAGGGTCTCAGGTTTGGTATAAGCAGTGAGATATCACATCTCATGCTATAGGAAGTGTCTCAGGATTGGAATGGGAAGGAGTTGGATATCACATCTCATGTTATAGGAAGGATCTCAGGTGTGGTATAAGCATTGAGATATCACATCTCTGCTATCGGAAGGGTCTCAAGATTGGAATGGGAAGGAGTTGGATATTCCCATCTCATGTTATAGGAAGGGTCTCAGGTTTGGTATTAGAAGCATTGAGATATCACATCTCATGCTATAGGAAGGGTCTCAGGATTGGAATGGGAAGGACTTGGATATCACATCTCATGCTATAGGGAGGGTCTCAAGTTTGATATTAGAAGCTTTGAGATATCACATCTCATGATATCGGAAGGGTCTCAGGATTGGAATGGGAAGGAGTTGGATATCACATCTCATGATAAAGGAAGGGTCTAAGGTTTGGAAGGGGAAGGATTTGGATATCACATCTCATGTTATATGACGGGTCTCAGGTTTGGTATTAGAAGCATTGAGATATCAAGTCTCATAGTATAGGAAGGGTCTCATAATTGGAATGGGAAGGAGTTGGATATCCCATCTCATGTTATAGGAAGAGTCTCTGGTTTGGTATTAGAATCATTGAGATATCACATCGCATGCTGTAGGAAGGGTCTAAGGATTGGAATGGGATGGACTTGGATATCACATCTCATATTATAGGTAGGCTCTCAGGTTTGGTATAAGCATTGAGATATCACATCTCATGCTATAGGAAGGGTCTCAATATTGGAATGGGAAGGAATTGGATATCACATCTCAGGCTATAGGAAGGGTCTCAGGATTGGAATGGGAAGGAGTTGGATATCACATCTCATGCTATAGGAAGGGTCTCAGGTTTGGTATAAGCATTGAGATATCACATCTCATGCTATAGGAAGGGTCTCAGGATTGGAATGGAAGGAGTTGGATATCACATCTCATGTTATAGGAAGGATCTCAGGTTTGGTATTAGAAGCATTGAGACATCACATCTCATGCTATAGGAAGGGTCTCAATATTGGAATGGGAAGGAATTGGATATCACATCTCAGGCTATAGGAAGGGTCTCAGGATTGGAATGGGAAGGAGTTGGATATCACATCTCATGCTATAGGAAGGGTCTCAGGTTTGGTATAAGCATTGAGATATCACATCTCATGCTATAGGAAGGGTCTCAGGATTGGAATGGGAAGGAGTTGGATATCAAATCTCATGCTATAGGAAGGGTCTCAGGATTGGAATGGGAAGGAGTTGAATATGACATCTCATGCCGTAGGAAGGGTCTCAGGTTTGGTATAAACATTGAGATATCACATCTCTGCTATCAAAAGGGTCTCAGGATTGGAATTGGAAGGAGTTGGATATCCCATCTCATGTTATAGGAAGAGTCTCAGGTTTGGTATTAGAAGCATTGAGATATCACATCTCATGCTATAGGAAGTGTCTCAGGATTGGAATGGGAAGGACTTGGATATCACATCATATGCTATAGGTAGGGTCTCAAGTTTGACATTAGAAGCATTGAGATATCACATCTCATGCTATAGGAAGGGTCTGAGGATTGGAATGGGAAGGAGTTGGATATCACATCTCCTGCTATGGGAAGGGTCTCAGGTTTGGTATAAGCAGTGAGATATCACATCTCATGCTATAGGAAGTGTTTCAGGATTGGAATGGGAAGGAGTTGGATATCACATCTCATGTTATAGGAAGGATCTCAGGTGTGGTATAAGCATTGAGATATCACATCTCTGCTATCGGAAGGGTCTCAAGATTGGAATGGGAAGGAGTTGGATATTCCCATCTCATGTTATAGGAAGGGTCTCAGGTTTGGTATTAGAAGCATTGAGATATCACATCTCATGCTATAGGAAGGGTCTCAGGATTGGAATGGGAAGGACTTGGATATCACATCTCATGCTATAGGGAGGGTCTCAAGTTTGATATTAGAAGCTTTGAGATATCACATCTCATGATATCGGAAGGGTCTCAGGATTGGAATGGGAAGGAGTTGGATATCACATCTCATGATAAAGGACGGGTCTAAGGTTTGGAAGGGGAAGGATTTGGATATCACATCTCATGTTATATTACGGGTCTCAGGTTTGGTATTAGAAGCATTGAGATATCAAGTCTCATAGTATAGGAAGGGTCTCAGAATTGGAATGGGAAGGAGTTGGATATCCCATCTCATGTTATAGGAAGAGTCTCTGGTTTGGTATTAGAATCATTGAGATATTCACATCGCATGCTGTAGGAAGGGTCTAAGGATTGGAATGGGATGGACTTGGACATCACATCTCATGCTATATGTAGGCTCTCAGGTTTGGTATAAGCATTGAGATATCACATCTCATGCTATAGGAAGGGTCTCAGAATTGGAATGGGAAGGAGTTGGATATCACATCTCAAGCTATAGGAAGGGTCTCAGTATTGGAATGGGAAGGACTTGGATATCACATCTCATGCTATAGGAAGGCTATCAGGTTTGGAAGGGGAAAGAGTTGGATATCTCATTTCATGTTAGAGGTAGGATCTCAGGTTTGGTATTAGAGGCATTGAGATATCACATCTCATGCTATCAGAAGGGACTCAGGAATGGAATGGGAAGGAGTTACATATCACATCTCATGCTAAAGGGAGGGTCTCAGGTTTGGAAGGGGAAGGATTTGGATATCACATCTCATGTTATAGGAAGGATCTCAGGTTTGGTATTAGAAGCATTGAGATATCACATCTCATGCTATCGGAAGGATCTCAGGTTTGGTATTAGAAGCATTGAGATATCACATCTCATGCTATCAGAAGAGTCTCAGGATTGGAATAGGAAGGAGTTGGATATCACATTTCATGCTAAAGGGAGGGTCTCAGGTTTGGAAGGGGAAGGATTTGGATATCACATCTCATGTTATCGGAAGGATCTCATGTTTGGTATTAGAAGTATTGAGATATCATATCTCATGCTATAGGAAGGGTCTCAGGATTGGAATGGGAAGGAGTTGGATATCACATCTCATGATATAGGGAGGGTCTCAGGATTGGAATGGGAAGGACTTAGATATCACATATCATGCTATAGGGAGGGTCTCAGTTTTGATATTAGAAGCATTGAGATATCACATCTCATGCTATCGGAAGTGTCTCAGGATTGGAATGGGAAGGAGCTGGATATCACATCTCATGCTAAAGGAAGGGTCTCAGGTTTGGAACGAGAAGGATTTGGATATCACATCTCATGTTATAGGAAGGGTCTCAGGTTTGGTATAAGCATTGAGATATCACATCTCTGCTATCGGAAGTGTCTCAGGATTGGAATGGGAAGGAGTTGGATATCCCATCTCATGTTATAGGACGGGTCTCAGGTTTGTTATTAGAATCATTGAGATATCATATTGCATGCTGTAGGAAGGGTCTAAGGGTTGGAATGTGAAGGACTTGGATATCACATCTCATGCTATAGATAGGCTCTTAGGTTTGGAAAGGGAAGGAGTTGGATATCACATTTCATGTTAGAGGAAGGATCTCAGGTTTGGTATTAGAAGCATTGAGATATCACATCTCATGCTATAGGAAGGGTCTCAGGATTGGAATGGGAAGCAGTTGGATATCACATCTCATGCTATAGGAAGGGTCTCAGGTTTGGTATAAGCATTGAGATATCACATCTCATGCTATAGGACGGGTCTCAGGATTGGAATGGAAGGAGTTGGATATCACATCTCATGTTATAGGAAGGATCTCAGGTTTGGTATTAGAAGCATTGAGACATCACATCTCATGCTATAGGAAGGGTCTCAGGGTTGGAATGGGAAGGAGTTGGATATCACATCTCATCCAATAGGAAGGGTCTCAGGTTTGGAATGGGAAGGAATTGGATATCACATCTCATGTTATAGGAAGGATCTCAGGTTTGGTATTAGAAGCATTGAGATATCACATCTCATGCTATAGGAAGGGTCTCAGGATTGGAATGTGAAGGATTTGGATATCACATCTCATGCTAAAGGAAGGGTCTCAGGTTTGGTAGAAGCATTGAGATATCACGTCGCTGCTATCGGAAGGGTCTCAGGATTGGATTGGGAAGGAGTTGGATATCCCTTCTCATGCTATAGGAAGGGTCTCAGGATTTGAATGGCAAGGAGTTGGATATCACATCTCATGCCATAGGAAGGGTCTCAGGTTTGGATTGGGAAGGAGTTGGATATCCCTTCTCATGCTATAGGAAGTGTCTCAGGTTGGAATGGGAAGAAGTTGGATATCACATCTCATGTTATAGGAAGGATCTCAGGATTGGAATGGGAAGGATTTGGATATCACATCTCTTGCTATAGGAAGGGTCTCAGGATTGGAATGGGTAGGAGTTGGATATTACTTTCTTGCTATAGGAAGGGTCTCATGTTTGGAATGGGAAGGAGTTGGATATCACATATGCTATAGTTAGTGTCTCAGGTTTGGAACGGGAAGGAGTTGGATATCACATCTCATGTTATAGGAAGGGTCTCAGGTTTGGTATAAGCATTGAGATATCACATCTCTGCTATCGGAAGCGGCTCAGGATTGGAATGGGAAGGAGTTGGATATCCCATCTCATGTTATAGGAAGAGTCTCTGGTTTGGTATTAGAATCATTGAGATATCACATCTCATGCTATAGGAAGGGTCTCAGGATTGGAATGGGAAGGAATTGGATATCACATCTCAGGCTATAGGAAGGGTCTCAGGATTGGAATGGGAAGGAGTTGGATATCACATCTCATGCTATAGGAAGGGTCTCAGGTTTGGTATAAGCATTGATATATCACATCTCATGCTATAGGAAGGATCTCAGGATTGGAATGGAAGGAGTTGGATATCACATCTCATGTTATAGGAAGGATCTCAGGTTTGGTATTAGAAGCATTGAGACATCACATCTCATGCTATAGGAAGGGTCTCAGGATTGGAATGGGAAGGAGTTGGATATCAAATCTCATGCTATAGGAAGGGTCTCAGGATTGGAATGGGAAGGAGTTGAATATGACATCTCATGCCGTAGGAAGGGTCTCAGGTTTGGTATAAACATTGAGATATCACATCTCTGCTATCAAAAGGGTCTCAGGATTGGAATTGGAAGGAGTTGGATATCCCATCTCATGTTTTAGGAAGAGTCTCAGGTTTGGTATTAGAAGCATTGAGATATCACATCTCATGCTATAGGAAGGGTCTGAGGATTGGAATGGGAAGTAGTTGGATATCACATCTCCTGCTATGGGAAGGGTCTCAGGTTTGGTATAAGCAGTGAGATATCACATCTCATGCTATAGGAAGTGTCTCAGGATTGGAATGGGAAGGAGTTGGATATCACATCTCATGTTATAGGAAGGATCTCAGGTGTGGTATAAGCATTGAGATATCACATCTCTGCTATCGGAAGGGTCTCAAGATTGGAATGGGAAGGAGTTGGATATTCCCATCTCATGTTATAGGAAGGGTCTCAGGTTTGGTATTAGAAGCATTGAGATATCACATCTCATGCTATAGGAAGGGTCTCAGGATTGGAATGGGAAGGACTTGGATATCACATCTCATGCTATAGGGAGGGTCTCAAGTTTGATATTAGAAGCTTTGAGATATCACATCTCATGATATCGGAAGGGTCTCAGGATTGGAATGGGAAGGAGTTGGATATCACATCTCATGATAAAGGAAGGGTCTAAGGTTTGGAAGGGGAAGGATTTGGATATCACATCTCATGTTATATGACGGGTCTCAGGTTTGGTATTAGAAGCATTGAGATATCAAGTCTCATAGTATAGGAAGGGTCTCAGAATTGGAATGGGAAGGAGTTGGATATCCCATCTCATGTTATAGGAAGAGTCTCTGGTTTGGTATTAGAATCATTGAGATATTCACATCGCATGCTGTAGGAAGGGTCTAAGGATTGGAATGGGATGGACTTGGATATCACATCTCATGCTATAGGTAGGCTCTCAGGTTTGGTATAAGCATTGAGATATCACATTTCATGCTATAGGAAGGGTCTCAGAATTGGAATGGGAAGGAGTTGGATATCACATCTCAAGCTATAGGAAGGGTCTCAGTATTGGAATGGGAAGGACTTGGATATCACATCTCATGCTATAGGAAGGCTCTCAGGTTTGGAAGGGGAAAGAGTTGGATATCTCATTTCATGTTAGAGGTAGGATCTCAGGTTTGGTATTAGAGGCATTGAGATATCACATCTCATGCTATCAGAAGGGTCTCAGGAATGGAATGGGAAGGAGTTAGATATCACATCTCATGCTAAAGGGAGGGTCTCAGGTTTGGAAGGGGAAGGATTTGGATATCACATCTCATGTTATAGGAAGGATCTCAGGTTTGGTATTAGAAGCATTGAGATATCACATCTCATGCTATCGGAAGGATCTCAGGTTTGGTATTAGAAGCATTGAGATATCACATCTCATGCTATCAGAAGAGTCTCAGGATTGGAATAGGAAGGAGTTGGATATCACATTTCATGCTAAAGGGAGGGTCTCAGGTTTGGAAGGGGAAGGATTTGGATATCACATCTCATGTTATCGGAAGGATCTCACGTTTGGTATTAGAAGTATTGAGATATCATATCTCATGCTATAGGAAGGGTCTCAGGATTGGAATGGGAAGGAGTTAGATATCACATCTCATGCTATAGGGAGGGTCTCAGGATTGGAATGGGAAGGACTTAGATATCACATATCATGCTATAGGGAGGGTCTCAGTTTTGATATTAGAAGCATTGAGATATCACATCTCATGCTATCGGAAGTGTCTCAGGATTGGAATGGGAAGGAGCTGGATATCACATCTCATGCTAAAGGAAGGGTCTCAGGTTTGGAACGAGAAGGATTTGGATATCACATCTCATGTTATAGGAAGGGTCTCAGGTTTGGTATAAGCATTGAGATATCACATCTCTGCTATCGGAAGTGTCTCAGGATTGGAATGGGAAGGAGTTGGATATCCCATCTCATGTTATAGGACGGGTCTCAGGTTTGTTATTAGAATCATTGAGATATCATATTGCATGCTGTAGGAAGGGTCTAAGGGTTGGAATGTGAAGGACTTGGATATCACATCTCATGCTATAGATAGGCTCTTAGGTTTGGAAAGGGAAGGAGTTGGATATCACATTTCATGTTAGAGGAAGGATCTCAGGTTTGGTATTAGAAGCATTGAGATATCACATCTCATGCTATAGGAAGGGTCTCAGGATTGGAATGGGAAGCAGTTGGATATGACATCTCATGCTATAGGAAGGATCTCAGGTTTGGTATAAGCATTGAGATATCACATCTCATGCTATAGGACGGGTCTCAGGATTGGAATGGAAGGAGTTGGATATCACATCTCATGTTATAGGAAGGATCTCAGGTTTGGTATTAGAAGCATTGAGACATCACATCTCATGCTATAGGAAGGGTCTCAGGATTGGAATGGGAAGGAGTTGAATATGACATCTCATGCCGTAGGAAGGGTCTCAGGTTTGGTATAAACATTGAGATATCACATCTCTGCTATCAAAAGGGTCTCAGGATTGGAATTGGAAGGAGTTGGATATCCCATCTCATGTTATAGGAAGAGTCTCAGGTTTGGTATTAGAAGCATTGAGATATCACATCTCATGCTATAGGAAGTGTCTCAGGATTGGAATGGGAAGGACTTGGATATCACATCTCATGCTATAGGTAGGGTCTCAAGTTTGACATTAGAAGCATTGAGATATCACATCTCATGCTATAGGAAGGGTCTGAGGATTGGAATGGGAAGGAGTTGGATATCACATCTCCTGCTATGGGAAGGGTCTCAGGTTTGGTATAAGCAGTGAGATATCACATCTCATGCTATAGGAAGTGTCTCAGGATTGGAATGGGAAGGAGTTGGATATCACATCTCATGTTATAGGAAGGATCTCAGGTGTGGTATAAGCATTGAGATATCACATCTCTGCTATCGGAAGGGTCTCAAGATTGGAATGGGAAGGAGTTGGATATTCCCATCTCATGTTATAGGAAGGGTCTCAGGTTTGGTATTAGAAGCATTGAGATATCACATCTCATGCTATAGGAAGGGTCTCAGGATTGGAATGGGAAGGACTTGGATATCACATCTCATGCTATAGGGAGGGTCTCAAGTTTGATATTAGAAGCTTTGAGATATCACATCTCATGATATCGGAAGGGTCTCAGGATTGGAATGGGAAGGAGTTGGATATCACATCTCATGATAAAGGAAGGGTCTAAGGTTTGGAAGGGGAAGGATTTGGATATCACATCTCATGTTATATGACGGGTCTCAGGTTTGGTATTAGAAGCATTGAGATATCAAGTCTCATAGTATAGGAAGGGTCTCATAATTGGAATGGGAAGGAGTTGGATATCCCAATGCTTCTAATACCAAACCTGAGATCCTACCTCTAACATGAAATGAGATATCCAACTCTTTCCCCTTCCAAACCTGAGAGCCTTCCTATAGCATGAGATGTGATATCCAAGTCCTTCCCATTCCAATACTGAGACCCTTCCTATAGCTTGAGATGTGATATCCAACTCCTTCCCATTCCAATTCTGAGACCCTTCCTACAGCATGCGATGTGAATATCTCAATGATTCTAATACCAAACCAGAGACTCTTCCTATAACATGAGATGGGATATCCAACTCCTTCCCATTCCAATTCTGAGACCCTTCCTATACTATGAGACTTGATATCTCAATGCTTCTAATACCAAACCTGAGACCCGTAATATAACATGAGATGTGATATCCAAATCCTTCCCCTTCCAAACCTTAGACCCGTCCTTTATCATGAGATGTGATATCCAACTCCTTCCCATTCCAATCCTGAGACCCTTCCGATATCATGAGATGTGATATCTCAAAGCTTCTAATATCAAACTTGAGACCCTCCCTATAGCATGAGATGTGATAACCAAGTCCTTCCCATTCCAATCCTGAGACCCTTCCTATAGCATGAGATGTGATATCTCAATGCTTCTAATACCAAACCTGAGACCCTTCCTATAACATGAGATGGGAATATCCAACTCCTTCCCATTCCAATCTTGAGACCCTTCCGATAGCAGAGATGTGATATCTCAATGCTTATACCACACCTGAGATCCTTCCTATAACATGAGATGTGATATCCAACTCCTTCCCATTCCAATCCTGAGACACTTCCTATAGCATGAGATGTGATATCTCACTGCTTATACCAAACCTGAGACCCTTCCCATAGCAGGAGATGTGATATCCAACTCCTTGCCATTCCAATCCTCAGACCCTTCCTATAGCATGAGATGTGATATCTCAATGCTTCTAATGTCAAACTTGAGACCCTACCTATAGGATGAGATGTGATATCCAAGTCCTTCCCATTCCAATCCTGAGACACTTCCTATAGCATGAGATGTGATATCTCAATGCTTCTAATACCAAACCTGAGACTCTTCCTATAACATGAGATGGGATATCCAACTCCTTCCAATTCCAATCCTGAGACCCTTTTGATAGCAGAGATGTGATATCTCAATGTTTATACCAAACCTGAGACCCTTCCTACGGCATGAGATGTCATATTCAACTCCTTCCCATTCCAATCCTGAGACCCTTCCTATAGCATGAGATTTGATATCCAACTCCTTCCCATTCCAATCCTGAGACCCTTCCTATAGCATGAGATGTGATGTCTCAATGCTTCTAATACCAAACCTGAGATCCTTCCTATAACATGAGATGTGATATCCAACTCCTTCCATTCCAATCCTGAGACCCTTCCTATAGCATGAGATGTGATATCTCAATGCTTATACCAAACCTGAGAACCTTCCTATAGCATGAGATGTGATATCCAACTCCTTCCCATTCCAATCCTGAGACCCTTCCTATAGCCTGAGATGTGATATCCAATTCCTTCCCATTCCAATCCTGAGACCCTTCCTATAGCATGAGATGTGATATCTCAATGCTTATACCAAACCTGAGAGCCTACCTATAACATGAGATGTGATATCCAAGCGCATCCCATTCCAATCCTTAGACCCTTTCTACAGCATGCGATGTGATATCTCAATGATTCTAATACCAAACCAGAGACTCTTCCTATAACATGAGATGGGATATCCAACTCCTTCCCATTCCAATCCTGAGCCGCTTCTGATAGCAGAGATGTGATATCTCAATGCTTATACCAAACCTGAGACCCTTCCTATAACATGAGATGTGATATCCAACTCCTTCCTGTTCCAAACCTGAGACACTAACTATAGCATATGTGATATCCAACTCCTTCCCATTCCAAACATGAGACCCTTCCTATAGCAAGAAAATAATATCCAACTCCTACCCATTCCAATCCTGAGACCCTTCCTATAGCAAGAGATGTGATATCCAAATCCTTCCCATTCCAATCCTGAGACCCTTCCTATAACATGAGATGTGATATCCAACTCCTTCCCATTCCAACCTGAGACACTTCCTATAGCATGAGAAGGGATATCCAACTCCTTCCCAATCCAATCCTGAGACCCTTCCGATAGCAGAGATGTGATATCTCAATGCTTATACCAAACCTGAGACCCTTCCTATGGCATGAGATGTGATATCCAACTCCTTGCCATTCAAATCCTGAGACCCTTCCTATAGCATGAGAAGGGATATCCAACTCCTTCCCAATCCAATCCTGAGACCCTTCCGATAGCAGCGACGTGATATCTCAATGCTTCTACCAAACCTGAGACCCTTCCTTTAGCATGAGATGTGATATCCAAATCCTTCACATTCCAATCCTGAGACCCTTCCTATAGCATGAGATGTGATATCTCAATGCTTCTAATACCAAACCTGAGATCCTTCCTATAACATGAGATGTGATATCCAATTCCTTCCCATTCCAAACCTGAGACCCTTCCTATTGGATGAGATGTGATAACCAACTCCTTCCCATTCCAACCCTGAGACCCTTCCTATAGCATGAGATGTGATGTCTCAATGCTTCTAATACCAAACCTGAGATCCTTCCTATAACATGAGATGTGGTATCCAACTCCTTCCATTCCAATCCTGAGACCCGTCCTATAGCATGAGATGTGATATCTCAATGCTTATACCAAACCTGAGACCCTTCCTATAGCATGAGATGTCATATCCAACTGCTTCCCATTCCAATCCTGAGACCCTTCCTATAGCATGAGATGTGATATCTCAATGCTTCTAATACCAAACCTGAGATCCTTCCTCTAACATGAAATGTGATATCCAACACCTTCCCTTTCCAAACCTAAGAGCCTATCTATAGCATGAGATGTGATATCCAAGTCCTTCACATTCCAACCCTTAGACCCTTCCTACAGCATGCAATATGATATCTCAATGATTCTAATAACAAACCTGAGACCCGTCCTATAACATGAGATGGGATATCCAACTCCTTCCCATTCCAATCCTGAGACACTTCCGATAGCAGAGATGTGATATCTCAATGCTTATACCAAACCTGAGACCCTTCCTATAACATGAGATGTGATATCCAAATCCTTCTCGTTCCAAACCTGAGACCCTTCCTTTAGCATGAGATGTGATATCCAGCTCCTTCCCATTCCAATCCTGAGACACTTCCGATAGCATGAGATGTGATATCTCAATGCTTCTAATATCAAAACTGAGACCCTCCCTATAGCATGATATGTGATATCTAAGTCCTTCCCATTCCAATCCTGAGACCCTCCCTATAGCATGAGATGTGATATCCAACTCCTTCCCATTCCAATCCTGAGACCCTTCCTATAGCATGAGATATGATATCTCAATACTTCTAATACCAAACGTGAGATCCTTCCGATAACATGAGATATGATATCCAAATCCTTCCCCTTCCAAACCTGAGACCCTCCCTTTAGCATGAAATGTGATATCCAACTCCTTCCTATTCCAATCCTGAGACTCTTCTGATAGCATGAGATGTGATATCTCAATGCTTCTAATACCAAACCTGAGATCCTTCTGATAGCATGAGATGTGATATCTCAATGCCTCTAATACCAAACCTGAGATCCTACCTCTAACATGAAATGAGATATCCAACTCTTTCCCCTTCCAAACCTGAGAGCCTTCCTATAGCATGAGATGTGATATCCAAGTCCTTCCCATTCCAATACTGAGACCCTTCCTATAGCTTGAGATGTGATATCCAACTCCTTCCCATTCCAATTCTGAGACCCTTCCTATAGCATGAGATGTGATATCTCAATGCTTATACCAAACCTGAGAGCCTACCTATAGCATGAGATGTGATATCCAAGTCCATCCCATTCCAATCCTTAGACCCTTCCTACAGCATGCGATGTGAATATCTCAATGATTCTAATACCAAACCAGAGACTCTTCCTATAACATGAGATGGGATATCCAACTCCTTCCCATTCCAATTCTGAGACCCTTCCTATACTATGAGACTTGATATCTCAATGCTTCTAATACCAAACCTGAGACCCATAATATAACATGAGATGTGATATCCAAATCCTTCCCCTTCCAAACCTTAGACCCTTCCTTTATCATGAGATGTGATATCCAACTCCTTCCCATTCCAATCCTGAGACCCTTCCGATATCATGAGATGTGATATCTCAAAGCTTCTAATATCAAACTTGAGACCCTCCCTATAGCATGAGATGTGATATCCAAGTCCTTCCCATTCCAATCCTGAGACCCTTCCTATAGCATGAGATGTGATATCTCAATGCTTCTAATACCAAACCTGAGACCCTTCCTATAACATGAGATGGGAATATCCAACTCCTTCCCATTCCAATCTTGAGACCCTTCCGATAGCAGAGATGTGATATCTCAATGCTTATACCACACCTGAGATCCTTCCTATAACATGAGATGTGATATCCAACTCCTTCCCATTCCAATCCTGAGACACTTCCTATAGCATGAGATGTGATATCTCACTGCTTATACCAAACCTGAGACCCTTCCCATAGCAGGAGATGTGATATCCAACTCCTTCCCATTCCAATCCTCAGACCCTTCCTATAGCATGAGATGTGATATCTCAATGCTTCTAATGTCAAACTTGAGACCCTACATATAGCATGAGATGTGATATCCAAGTCCTTCCCATTCCAATCCTGAGACACTTCCTATAGCATGAGATGTGATATCTCAATGCTTCTAATACCAAACCTGAGACTCTTCCTATAACATGAGATGGGATATCCAACTCCTTCCAATTCCAATCCTGAGACCCTTTTGATAGCAGAGATGTGATATCTCAATGTTTATACCAAACCTGAGACCCTTCCTACGGCATGAGATGTCATATTCAACTCCTTCCCATTCCAATCCTGAGACCCTTCCTATAGCATGAGATTTGATATCCAACTCCTTCCCATTCCAATCCTGAGACCCTTCCTATAGCATGAGTTGTGATGTCTCAATGCTTCTAATACCAAACCTGAGATCCTTCCTATAACATGAGATGTGATATCCAACTCCTTCCATTCCAATCCTGAGATCCTTCCTATAGCATGAGATGTGATATATCAATGCTTATACCAAACCTGAGACCCTTCCTATAGCATGAGATGTGATATCCAACTCCTTCCCATTCCAATCCTGAGACCCTTCCTATAGCCTGAGATGTGATATCCAATTCCTTCCCATTCCAATCCTGAGACCCTTCCTATAGCATGAGATGTGATATCTCAATGCTTATACCAAACCTGAGAGCCTACCTATAACATGAGATGTGATATCCAAGTCCATCCCATTCCAATCCTTAGACCCTTCCTACAGCATGCGATGTGATATCTCAATTATTCTAATACCAAACCAGAGACTCTTCCTATAACATGAGATGGGATATCCAACTCCTTCCCATTCCAATCCTGAGCCGCTTCCGATAGCAGAGATGTGATATCTCAATGCTTATACCAAACCTGAGACCCTTCCTATAACATGAGATGTGATATCCAACTCCTTCCCGTTCCAAACCTGAGACACTAACTATAGCATATGTGATATCCAACTCCTTCCCATTCCAAACATGAGACCCTTCCTATAGCAAGAAAGTAATATCCAACTCCTACCCATTCCAATCCTGAGACCCTTCCTATAGCAAGAGATGTGATATCCAAATCCTTCCCATTCCAATCCTGAGACCCTTCCTATAACATGAGATGTGATATCCAACTTCTTCCCATTCCAACCTGAGACACTTCCTATAGCATGAGAAGGGATATCCAACTCCTTCCCAATCCAAACCTGAGACCCTTCCTATGGCATGAGATGTGATATCCAACTCCTTGCCATTCAAATCCTGAGACCCTTCCTATAGCATGAGAAGGGATATCCAACTCCTTCCCAATCCAATCCTGAGACCCTTCCGATAGCAGCGACGTGATATCTCAATGCTTCTACCAAACCTGAGATCCTTCCTATAACATGAGATGTGATATCCAATTCCTTCCCATTCCAAACCTGAGACCCTTCCTATTGGATGAGATGTGATATCCAACTCCTTCCCATTCCAACCCTGAGACCCTTCCTATAGCATGAGATGTGATATCCAACTGCTTCCCATTCCAATCCTGAGACCCTTCCTATAGCATGAGATGTGATATCTCAATGCTTCTAATACCAAACCTAAGAGCCTATCTATAGCATGAGATGTGATATCCAAGTCCTTCACATTCCAACCCTTAGACCCTTCCTACAGCATGCAATATGATATCTCAATGATTCTAATAACAAACCTGAGACCCGTCCTATAACATGAGATGGGATATCCAACTCCTTCCCATTCCAATCCTGAAACACTTCCGATAGCAGAGATGTGATATCTCAATGCTTATACCAAACCTGAGACCCTTCCTATAACATGAGATGTGATATCCAAATCCTTCTCGTTCCAAACCTGAGACCCTTCCTTTAGCATGAGATGTGATATCCAGCTCCTTCCCATTCCAATCCTGAGACACTTCCGATAGCATGAGATGTGATATCTCAATGCTTCTAATATCAAAACTGAGACCCTCCCTATAGCATGATATGTGATATCTAAGTCCTTCCCATTCCAATCCTGAGACCCTCCCTATATCATGAGATGTGATATCCAACTCCTTCCCATTCCAATCCTGAGACCCTTCCTATAGCATGAGATATGATATCTCAATACTTCTAATACCAAACGTGAGATCCTTCCGATAACATGAGATGTGATATCCAAATCCTTCCCCTTCCAAACCTGAGACCCTCCCTTTAGCATGAAATGTGATATCCAACTCCTTCCTATTCCAATCCTGAGACTCTTCTGATAGCATGAGATGTGATATCTCAATGCTTCTAATACCAAACCTGAGATCCTTCCGATAGCGAGATGTGATATCTCAATGCTTCTAATACCAAACCTGAGATCCTTCCTATAACATGAGATGTGATATCCAAATCCTTCCCCTTCCAAACCTGAGACCCTCCCTTTAGCATGAGATGTGATATCTAACTCCTTCCCATTCCATTCCTGAGACCCTTCTGATAGCATGAGATGTGATATCTCAATGCCTCTAATACCAAACCTGAGATCCTACCTCTAACATGAAATGAGATATCCAACTCTTTCCCCTTCCAAACCTGAGAGCCTTCCTATAGCATGAGATGTGATATCCAAGTCCTTCCCATTCCAATACTGAGACCCTTCCTATAGCTTGAGATGTGATATCCAACTCCTTCCCATTCCAATTCTGAGACCCTTCCTATAGCATGAGATGTGATATCTCAATGCTTATACCAAACCTGAGAGCCTACCTATAGCATGAGATGTGATATCCAAGTCCATCCCATTCCAATCCTTAGACCCTTCCTACAGCATGCGATGTGAATATCTCAATGATTCTAATACCAAACCAGAGACTCTTCCTATAACATATGGGATATCCAACTCCTTCCCATTCCAATTCTGAGACCCTTCCTATACTATGAGACTTGATATCTCAATGCTTCTAATACCAAACCTGAGACCCGTAATATAACATGAGATGTGATATCCAAATCCTTCCCCTTCCAAACCTTAGACCCATCCTTTATCATGAGATGTGATATCCAACTCCTTCCCATTCCAATCCTGAGACCCTTCCGATATCATGAGATGTGATATCTCAAAGCTTCTAATATCAAACTTGAGACCCTCCCTATAGCATGAGATGTGATATCCAAGTCCTTCCCATTCCAATCCTGAGACCCTTCCTATAGCATGAGATGTGATATCTCAATGCTTCTAATACCAAACCTGAGACCCTTCCTATAACATGAGATGGGAATATCCAACTCCTTCCCATTCCAATCTTGAGACCCTTCCGATAGCAGAGATGTGATATCTCAATGCTTATACCACACCTGAGATCCTTCCTATAACATGAGATGTGATATCCAACTCCTTCCCATTCCAATCCTGAGACACTTCCTATAGCATGAGATGTGATATCTCACTGCTTATACCAAACCTGAGACCCTTCCCATAGCAGGAGATGTGATATCCAACTCCTTCCCATCCCAATCCTCAGACCCTTCCTATAGCATGAGATGTGATATCTCAATGCTTCTAATGTCAAACTTGAGACCCTACCTATAGCATGAGATGTGATATCCAAGTCCTTCCCATTCCAATCCTGAGACACTTCCTACAGCATGCGATGTGATATCTCAAAGATTCTAATACCAAACCTGAGACCCTTCCTATAACATGAGATGTGATATCCAACTCCTTCCCGTTCCAATCCTGAGACACTAACTATAGCATATGTGATATCCAACTCCTTCCCATTCCAAACATGAGACCCTTCCTATAGCAAGAAAGTAATATCCAACTCCTACCCATTCCAATCCTGAGACCCTTCCTATAGCAAGAGATGTGATATCCAAATCCTTCCCATTCCAATCCTGAGACCCTTCCTATAACATGAGATGTGATATCCAACTCCTTCCCATTCCAACCTGAGAAACTTCCTATAGCATGAGAAGGGATATCCAACTCCTTTCCAATCCAATCCTGAGACCCTTCCGATAGCAGAGATGTGATATCTCAATGCTTATACCAAACCTGGGACCCTTCCTATGGCATGAGATGTGATATCCAACTCCTTGCCATTCAAATCCTGAGACCCTTCCTATAGCATGAGAAGGGATATCCAACTCCTTCCCAATCCAATCCTGAGACCCTTCCGATAGCAGCGACGTGATATCTCAATGCTTCTACCAAACCTGAGACCCTTCCTTTAGCATGAGATGTGATATCCAAATCCTTCACATTCCAATCCTGAGACCCTTCCTATAGCATGAGATGTGATATCTCAATGCTTCTAATACCAAACCTGAGATCCTTCCTATAACATGAGATGTGATATCCAATTCCTTCCCATTCCAAACCTGAGACCCTTCCTATTGGATGAGATGTGATATCCAACTCCTTCCTATTCCAACCCTGACACCCTTCCTATAGCATGAGATGTGATGTCTCAATGCTTCTAATACCAAACCTGAGATCCTTCCTATAACATGAGATGTGATATCCAACTCCTTCCATTCCAATCCTGAGACCCGTCCTATAGCATGAGATGTGATATCTCAATGCTTATACCAAACCTGAGACCCTTCCTATAGCATGAGATGTGATATCTCAATGCTTCTAATACCAAACCTGAGATCCTTCCTCTAACATGAAATGTGATATCCAACTCCTTCCCTTTCCAAACCTAAGAGCCTATCTATAGCATGAGATGTGATATCCAAGTCCATCACATTCCAACCTTTAGACCCTTCCTACAGCATGCAATATGATATCTCAATGATTCTAATAACAAACCTGAGACCCGTCCTATAACATGAGATGGGATATCCAACTCCTTCCCATTCCAATCCTGAGACACTTCCGATAGCAGAGATGTGATATCTCAATGCTTATACCAAACCTGAGACCCTTCCTATAACATGAGATGTGATATCCAAATCCTTCTCGTTCCAAACCTGAGACCCTTCCTTTAGCATGAGATGTGATATCCAGCTCCTTCCCATTCCAATCCTGAGACACTTCCGATAGCATGAGATGTGATATCTCAATGCTTCTAATATCAAAACTGAGACCCTCCCTATAGCATGATATGTGATATCTAAGTCCTTCCCATTCCAATCCTGAGACCCTCCCTATAGCATGAGATGTGATATCCAACTCCTTCCCATTCCAATCCTGAGACCCTTCCTATAGCATGAGATATGATATCTCAATACTTCTAATACCAAACGTGAGATCCTTCCGATAACATGAGATGTGATATCCAAATCCTTCCCCTTCCAAACCTGAGACCCTCCCTTTAGCATGAAATGTGATATCCAACTCCTTCCTATTCCAATCCTGAGACTCTTCTGATGCATGAGATGCGATATCTCAATGCTTCTAATACCAAACCTGAGATCCTTCCGATAGCATGAGATGTGATATCTCAATGCTTCTAATACCAAACCTGAGATCCTTCCTATAACATGAGATGTGATATCCAAATCCTTCCCCTTCCAAACCTGAGACCCTCCCTTTAGCATGAGATGTGATATCTAACTCCTTCCCATTCCATTCCTGAGACCCTTCTGATAGCATGAGATGTGATATCTCAATGCTTCTAATACCAAACCTGAGATCCTACCTCTAACATGAAATGAGATATCCAACTCTTTCCCCTTCCAAACCTGAGAGCCTTCCTATAGCATGAGATGTGATATCCAAGTCCTTCCCATTCCAATACTGAGACCCTTCCTATAGCTTGAGATGTGATATCCAACTCCTTCCCATTCCAATTCTGAGACCCTTCCTATAGCATGAGATGTGATATCTCAATGCTTATACCAAACCTGAGAGCCTACCTATAGCATGAGATGTGATATCCAAGTCCATCCCATTCCAATCCTTAGACCCTTCCTACAGCATGCGATGTGAATATCTCTATGATTCTAATACCAAACCAGAGACTCTTCCTATAACATGGCATGGGATATCCAACTCCTTCCCATTCCAATTCTGAGACCCTTCCTATACTATGAGACTTGATTTCTCAATGCTTCTAATACCAAACCTGAGACCCGTAATATAACATGAGATGTGATATCCAAATCCTTCCCCTTCCAAACCTTAGACCCTTCCTTTATCATGAGATGTGATATCCAACTCCTTCCCATTCCAATCCTGAGACCCTTCCGATATCATGAGATGTGATATCTCAAAGCTTCTAATATCAAACTTGATACCCTCCCTATAGCATGAGATGGGATATCCAACTCCTTCCAATTCCAATCCTGAGACCCTTTTGATAGCAGAGATGTGATATCTCAATGTTTATACCAAACCTGAGACCCTTCCTACGGCATGAGATGTCATATTCAACTCCTTCCCATTCCAATCCTGAGACCCTTCCTATAGCATGAGATGTGATGTCTCAATGCTTCTAATACCAAACCTGAGATCCTTCCTATAACATGAGATGTGATATCCAACTCCTTCCATTCCAATCCTGAGACCCTTCCTATAGCATGAGATGTGATATCTCAATGCTTATACCAAACCTGAGATCCTTCCTCTAACATGAAATGTGATATCCAACTCCTTCACTTTCCAAACCTGAGAGCCTATCTATAGCATGAGATGTGATATCCAAGTCCTTCCCATTCCAATCCTTAGACCCTTCCTACAGCATGCAATATGATATCTCAATGATTCTAATAAAAAACCTGAGACCCGTCCTATAACATGAGATGGGATATCCAACTCCTTCCCATTCCAATCCTGAGACACGTCCGATAGCAGAGATGTGATATCTCAATGTTTATACCAAACCTGAGACCCTTCCTATAACATGAGATGTGATATCCAACTCCTTCCCGTTCCAAACCTGAGACCCTTCCTTTAGCATGAGATGTGATATCCAGCTCCTTCCCATTCCAATCCTGAGACACTTCTGATAGCATAAGATGTGATATCTCAATGCTTCTAATATCAAAACTGAGACCCTCCCTATAGCATATGTGATATCTAAGTCCTTCCCATTCCAATCCTGAGACCCTTCCTATAGCATGAGATGTGATATCTCAATGCTTCTACCAAACCTGAGACCCTTCCTTTAGCATGAGATGTGATATCCAACTCCTTCCCATTCCAATCCTGAGACCCTTCCTATAGCATGAGATGTGATATCTCAATACTTCTAATACCAAACCTGAGATCCTTCCGATAACATGAGATGTGATATCTCAATACTTCTAATACCAAACCTGAGATCCATCCTATAACATGAGATGTGATATCCAAATCCTTCCCCTTCCAAACCTGAGACCCTCCCTTTAGCATGAGATGTGATATCCAACTCCTTCCCATTCCAATCCTGAGACCCTTCTGATAGCATAAGATATGATATCTCAATGCTTCTATACCAAACCTGAGATCCTTCTGATAGCATGAGATGTGATATCTCAATGCTTCTAATACCAAACCTGAGATCCTACCTCTAACATGAAATGTGATATCCAACTCTTTCCCCTTGCAAACCTGAGAGCCTTCCTATAGCATGAGATGTGATATCCAAGTCCTTCCCATTCCAATCCTGAGACCCTTCCTATAACATGAGATGTGATATCCAACTCCTTCCCATTCCAACCTGAGACCCTTCCTATAGCATGAGATGGGATATCCAACTCCTTCCAAATCCAATCCCGATACCCTTCCGATAGCATGAGATGTGATATCCCAATGCTTCTACCAAACCTGACCCATATTATGGCATGAGATGTGATATCAAACTCCTTCCCATTCTAATCCTGAGACCCTTCCTATACCATGAGACTTGATATCTCAATGCTTCTAATACCAAACCTGAGACCCGTCCTATAACATGAGATGTGATATCCAAATCCTTCCCCTTCCAAACCTTAGACCCTTCCTTTATCATGAGATGTGATATCCAACTCCTTCCCATTCCAATCTTGAGACCCTTCCGATATCATGAAATGTTATATCTCAATGCTTCTATCAAACTTGAGACCCTCCCTATAGCATGAGATGTGATATCCAAGTCCTTCCCATTCCAATCCTGAGACCCTTCCTATAGCATGAGATGTGATATCTCAATGCTTCTAATACCAAACCTGAGACCCTTCCTATAACATGAGATGGGAATATCCAACTCCTTCCCATTCCAATCCTTAGACCCTTCCTACAGCATGCAATATGATATCTCAATGATTTTAATAAAAAACCTGAGACCCGTCCTATAACATGAGATGGGATATCCAACTCCTTCCCATTCCAATCCTGAGACACTTCCGATGGTAGGGATGTGATATCTCAATGTTTATACCAAACCTGAGACCTTTCCTATAACATGAGATGTGATATCCAACTCCTTCCCATTCCAATCCTGAGACCCTTCCTATAGCATGAGATGTGATATCCAACTCCATCCCATTCCAATCCTGAGACCCTTCTGATAGCATAAGATATGATATCTCAATGCTTCTATACCAAACCTGAGATCCTTCTGATAGCATATGTGATATCTCAATGCTTCTAATACCAAACCTGAG
Source organism: Ambystoma mexicanum (assembly GCF_040938575.1). NCBI lineage: Eukaryota > Metazoa > Chordata > Amphibia > Caudata > Ambystomatidae > Ambystoma > Ambystoma mexicanum. The sequence continues at coordinate 244,007 of NW_027182364.1, forward strand.
ATCCTACATCTAACATGAAATGTGATATCCAACTCTTTCCCCTTGCAAACCTGAGAGCCTTCCTATAGCATGAGATGTGATATCCAAGTCCTTCCCATTCCAATCCTGAGACCATTCCTATAACATGAGATGTGATATCCAACTCCTTCCCATTCCAACCTGAGACCCTTCCTATAGCATGAGATGGGATATCCAACTCCTTCCAAATCCAATCCCGATACCCTTCCGATAGCATGAGATGTGATATCCCAATGCTTCTACCAAACCTGAGACCCATATTATGGCATGAGATGTGATATCAAACTCCTTCCCATTCTAATCCTGAGACCCTTCCTATACCATGAGACTTGATATCTCAATGCTTCTAATACCAAACCTGAGACCCGTCCTATAACATGAGATGTGATATCCAAATCCTTCCCCTTTCCAAACCTTAGACCCTTCCTTTATCATGAGATGTGATATCCAACTCCTTCCCATTCCAATCTTGAGACCCTTTCCGATATCATGAAATGTGAATTCTCAATGCTTCTATCAAACTTGAGACCCTCCCTATAGCATGAGATGTGATATCCAAGTCCTTCCCATTCCAATCCTGAGACCCTTCCTATAGCATGAGATGTGATATCTCAATGCTTCTAATACCAAACCTGAGACCCTTCCTATAACATGAGATGGGAATATCCAACTCCTTCCCATTCCAATCCTTAGACCCTTCCTACAGCATGCAATATGATATCTCAATGATTTTAATAAAAAACCTGAGACCCGTCCTATAACATGAGATGGGATATCCAACTCCTTCCCATTCCAATCCTGAGACACTTCCGATGGTAGAGATGTGATATCTCAATGTTTATACCAAACCTGAGACCCTTCCTATAACATGAGATGTGATATCCAACTCCTTCCCATTCCAATCCTGAGACCCTTCCTATAGCATGAGATGTGATATCCAACTCCATCCCATTCCAATCCTGAGACCCTTCCTATAGCATGAGATGTGATGTCTCAATGCTTCTAATACCAAACCTGAGATCCTTCCTTTAACATGAGATGTGATATCCAACTCCTTCCATTCCAATCCTTAGACCCTTCCTACAGCATGCAATATGATATCTCAATGATTTTAATAAAAAACCTGAGACCCGTCCTATAACATGAGATGGGATATCCAACTCCTTCCCATTCCAATCCTGAGACACTTCCGATAGCAGAGATGTGATATCTCAATGTTTATACCATACCCGAGACCCTTCTTATAACATGAGATGTGATATCCAACTCCTTCCCATTCCAATCCTGAGACACTTCCGATAGCATGAGATGTGATATCTCAAGGCTTCTAATATCAAAACTGAGACCCTCTCTATAGCATGATATGTGATATCTAAGTCCTTCCCATTCCAATCCTGAGACCCTATAGCATGAGATGTGATATCTCAATGCTTATCCTTGATTCCTGTAGTAAATTGATTTCCTTTGCAGGCCGACTCCTGTCACGAATGCCTTGTCTGCATGCATTCTCCCCTGGCCATTCGCTCACCGTGGCTATTTGCCTACCCCCTTCCTCTCTCAGTGGATGGACTTCTCCATCCTTGCCTCCTACCACTCAACTCCGCCTACTTGGAGAATTCAACATGAACCTGTATGCTTCCTGACCTGGACTTTTACGAGATCTGCAACTCTTCATGTCGCTGGCCCTACACACTGCAGGGAATACTCGGGATTTTCTGATCTCAGACCTCCCCCTCTGTAACCCTCTCAACAATCCTCTCCCGTGGTGATCAAGTTCTCATCTCCAAAGAAGGCTAACTGCCAGCTATTCCTCCTCAGAGGAGTTCTCCCTTTCTGTCCCTGCTCCCTGCACAGTTTCGCGTTGCAAACACTCGCTTTCCTGCTCTCTGGTTTAGACGCTTTTCCTTCTCAGAGGCCTTCTTCCTTTCTGCCCTTTTCGCGTTGCAAGTACTCGCTTCCCAGCTCTCTGGTTTAGACGCGTGTTCCCTGCCTTCTCTCCTCTTCCCGCTGCCTTCAAATCAAAAAATGAGCTCCAAAAGATACACAGTGCTCAGAATGCTCTATAACACCCATTATTCAACATATAGCCGTAACCCGCTAGACGTATCGAAACGTGCTGTAAACTAGCAAAAACAGCTAGAAAATGTACTTTCCTCGCGTTTTTGTAAATGCTAATTCTGATGGGTTCCCATGTATGTACTGTCCGTGCGTTTGTTGTCGAATCCTGAAGTTTTTAACCACTGTTCTCCCATACAAGGGGGGGTCAACGTCTACTGCTGTTCACAGGCTGAATGTATACGGCTGAAATCTTCAAGGCATTATCAGCTTTCCTGACTGTTTTGGAACGTGTATTTGCCATCTGTTAATGCAGTCGCCCTGTGTTCATCGTCCCTTCTACTTCACAGGCTGCCTACCAGCTGCTCCTCCTCATAGGCGTTCATCCTTTCTGTCCCTGCTCCCTGCACCGTTCCGCGTTGCATGTACTCGCTTCCCAGCTCTCTGGTTTAGATGCGTGTTCCCTGCCTTCTCTCCTCTTCGTACAGCCTTCCAATGAGCTCCACAAGATAGTGTTCAGAATGCTTTATAACCCCATTATTCAACATATAGCTGTAACCCGCTAGACGTATTGAAACGTGCTAAAAACGAGCAGAAACAGCTCGAAAATGTACTTTTCTCGCGTTTTGGTAAATGCGAATTCTGGTGGATTCCCATTTTGTACTCTGTTCGTGCGTTTGTTCAGTCGAATCCTGGTCTTTTGAACCACTCTTCTCCCATACAAAGGAGGGTCAAAATGTGTTGTTCACAGGCTGAATTTATACTGCTGAAATGCTCGCTTCCCTGCTCTCTGGTTTAGACTCGTGTACCCTGCATTTACCAAAACGCGAGGGAAGTACATTTTCTAGCTGTTTTTGCTAGTTTTTAGCACGTTTCAATACGTCTAGCGGGTTACAGCTATATGTTGAATAATGGGTGTTATAAAGCATTCTGAACACTATCATGTGGAGCAAATTGGAAGGCTGTAGCAAGAGGAGAGAAGGCAGGGAACACGCATCTAAACCAGAGAGCTGGGACGCGAGTACATGCAACGCGAAACGGTGCAGGGAGCAGGGACAGAAAGGATGAACACTTATGAGGAGGAGCAGCTGGTAGTTAGCCTGCAAAGGAGAGAAGAATGTGATCACTAGGGGAGTGCAGCCTGTAAACTAGAAGGAACGATGAACAAAGGGCGACTGCATTAACAGATGGCAAATACACGTTCCAAAACAGTCAGGAAAGCTGATAATGCCTTGAAGATTTCAGCCGTATACATTCAGCCTGTGAACAGCAGATGTTGACCCCCCCTCCCTAGTATGGGAGAACAGTGGTTAAAAACTTCAGGATTCGACACAAAGGCACGGACACAGTACATACAAAATGGGAACCCACCAGAATTCGCCTTTACAAAAACGCGAGGGAAGTACATTTTCTAGCTATTTTTGTAGTTTTTAGCACGTTTCAATACGTCTAGCGGGTTACAGCTATATGTTGAATAATGGGGTTATAAAGCATTCTGAACACTATCTAGTGGAGCTCATAGGAAGGCTGTAGGAAGAGGAGAGAATGCAGGGAACACGCATCTAAACCAGAGAGCAGGGAAGCGAGCATTTCAGCAGTATAAATTCAGCCTGTGAACAACACATTTTGACCCTCCTTTGTATGGGAGAAGAGTGGTTCAAAAGACCAGGATTCGACTGAACAAACGCACGAACAGAGTACAAAATGGGAATCCACCAGAATTCGCATTTACCAAAACGCGAGAAAAGTACATTTTCGAGCTGTTTCTGCTCGTTTTTAGCACGTTTCAATACGTCTAGCGGGTTACAGCTATATGTTGAATAATGGGGTTATAAAGCATTCTGAACACTATCTTGTGGAGCTCATTGGAAGGCTGTACGAAGAGGAGAGAAGGCAGGGAACACGCATCTAAACCAGAGAGCTGGGAAGCGAGTACATGCAACGCGGAACGGTGCAGGGAGCAGGGACAGAAAGGATGAACGCCTATGAGGAGAAGCTGCTGGTAGTCAGCCTGCTCTGGAGAGAAGAATGTGATCACCAGGGGCGTGCAGCCTGTGAAGTAGAAGGGACGATGAACACAGGGCGACTGCATTAACAGATGGCAAATACACGTTCCAAAACAGTCAGGAAAGCTGATAATGCCTTGAAGATTTCAGCCGTATACATTCAGCCTGTGAACAGCAGTAGACGTTGACCCCCCCTTGTATGGGAGAACAGTGGTTAAAAACTTCAGGATTCGACAACAAACGCACGGACAGTACATACATGGGAACCCATCAGAATTAGCATTTACAAAAACGCGAGGAAAGTACATTTTCTAGCTGTTTTTGCTAGTTTACAGCACGTTTCAATACGTCTAGCGGGTTACGGCTATATGTTGAATAATGGGTGTTATAGAGCATTCTGAGCACTGTGTATCTTTTGGAGCTCATTTTTTGATTTGAAGGCAGCGGGAAGAGGAGAGAAGGCAGGGAACACGCGTCTAAACCAGAGAGCTGGGAAGCGAGTACTTGCAACGCGAAAAGGGCAGAAAGGAAGAAGGCCTCTGAGAAGGAAAAGCGTCTAAACCAGAGAGCAGGAAAGCGAGTGTTTGCAACGCGAAACTGTGCAGGGAGCAGGGACAGAAAGGGAGAACTCCTCTGAGGAGGAATAGCTGGCAGTTAGCCTTCTTTGGAGATGAGAACTTGATCACCACGGGAGAGGATTGTTGAGAGGGTTACAGAGGGGGAGGTCTGAGATCAGAAAATCCCGAGTATTCCCTGCAGTGTGTAGGGCCAGCGACATGAAGAGTTGCAGATCTCGTAAAAGTCCAGGTCAGGAAGCATACAGGTTCATGTTGAATTCTCCAAGTAGGCGGAGTTGAGTGGTAGGAGGCAAGGATGGAGAAGTCCATCCACTGAGAGAGGAAGGGGGTAGGCAAATAGCCACGGTGAGCGAATGGCCAGGGGAGAATGCATGCAGACAAGGCATTCGTGACAGGAGTCGGCCTGCAAAGGAAATCAATTTACTACAGGAATCAAGGATAAGCATTGAGATATCACATCTCATGCTATAGGGTCTCAGGATTGGAATGGGAAGGACTTAGATATCACATATCATGCTATAGAGAGGGTCTCAGTTTTGATATTAGAAGCCTTGAGATATCACATCTCATGCTATCGGAAGTGTCTCAGGATTGGAATGGGAAGGAGCTGGATATCACATCTCATGCTAAAGGAAGGGTCTCAGGTTTGGAACGGGAAGGAGTTGGATATCACATCTCATGTTATGGGAAGGGTCTCGGGTTTGGTATAAACATTGAGATATCACATCTCTGCTATCGGAAGTGTCTCAGGATTGGAATGGGAAGGAGTTGGATATCCCATCTCATGTTATAGGACGGGTCTCAGGTTTTTTATTAAAATCATTGAGATATCATATTGCATGCTGTAGGAAGGGTCTAAGGATTGGAATGGAAGGAGTTGGATATCGCATCTCATGTTAAAGGAAGGATCTCAGGTTTGGTATTAGAAGCATTGAGACATCACATCTCATGGTATAGGAAGGGTCTCAGGATTGGAATGGGAAGGACTTGGATATCACATCTCATGCTATAGGGAGGGTCTCAAGTTTGATAGAAGCATTGAGATATCACATTTCATGATATCGGAAGGGTCTCAAGATTGGAATGGGAAGGAGTTGGATATCACATCTCATGATAAAGGAAGGGTCTAAGGTTTGGAAGGGGAAGGATTTGGATATCACATCTCATGTTATAGGACGGGTCTCAGGTTTGGTATTAGAAGCATTGAGATATCAAGTCTCATGGTATAGGAAGGGTCTCAGGATTAGAATGGGAAGGAGTTTGATATCACATCTCATGCCATAATATGGGTCTCAGGTTTGGTAGAAGCATTGGGATATCACATCTCATGCTATCGGAAGGGTATCGGGATTGGATTTGGAAGGAGTTGGATATCCCATCTCATGCTATAGGAAGGGTCTCACGTTGGAATGGGAAGGAGTTGGATATCACATCTCATGTTATAGGAAGGGTCTCAGGATTGGAATGGGAAGGACTTGGATATCACATCTCATGGTATAGGAAGGCTCTCAGGTTTGCAAGGGGAAAGAGTTGGATATCACATTTCATGTTAGAGGTAGGATCTCAGGTTTGGTATTAGAAGCATTGAGATATCACATCTCATGCTATCAGAAGGATCTCAGGTTTGGTATAGAAGCATTGAGATATCATATCTTATGCTATCAGAAGGGTCTCAGGATTGGAATGGGAAGGAGTTGGATATCACATCTCATGCTAAAGGGAGGGTCTCAGGTTTGGAAGGGGAAGGATTTGGATATCACATCTCATGTTATAGGATGGATCTCAGGTTTGGTAGAAGTATTGAGATATCACATCTCATGTTATCGGAAGGATCTCAGGTTTGGTATTAGAAGTATTGAGATATCACATCTCATGCTATGGGAAGGGTCTCAGGATTGGAATGGGAAGGAGTTGGATATCACATCTCATGCTAAAGGAAGGGTCTCAGGTTTGGTAGAAGCATTGAGATATCACATCTCATGCTATAGGAAGCGTCTCAGGATTGGAATGGGAAGGACTTAGATATCACATATGCTATAGGGAGGGTCTCAGTTTTGATATTAGAAGCATTGAGATATCACATCTTATGCTATCAGAAGTGTCTCAGGATTGGAATGGGAAGGAGCTGGATATCACATATCATGCTAAAGGAAGGGTCTCAGGTTTGGAACGGGAAGGAGTTGGATATCACATCTCATGTTATAGGAAGGGTCTCAGGTTTGGTATAAACATTGAGATATCACATCTCTGCTATCGGACGTGTCTCAGGATTGGAATGGGAAGGAGTTGGATATCCCATCTCATGTTATAGGACGGGTCTCAGGTTTTTTATTAGAATCATTGAGATATCATATTGCATGCTGTAGGAAGGGTCTAGGGATTGGAATGGGAAGGACTTGGATATCACATCTCATGCTATAGATAGGCTCTCAGATTTGGAAAGTGAAGGAGTTGGATATCACATTTCATGTTAGAGGAAGGATCTCAGGTTTGGTATTAGAGGCATTGAGATATCACATCTCATGCTATAGGAAGGGTCTCAGGATTGGAATGCGAAGGAGTTGGATATCACATCTCATGCTATAGGAAGGGTCTCAGGTTTGGTATAAGCATTGAGATATCACATCTCATGCTATAGGAAGGGTCTCAGGATTGGAATGGAAGGAGTTGGATATCACATCTCATGTTATAGGAAGGATCTCAGGTTTGGTATTAGAAGCATTGAGACATCACATCTCATGCTATAGGAAGGGTCTCAGGATTGGAATGGGAAGGAGTTGAATATGACATCTCATGCCGTAGGAAGGGTCTCAGGTTTGGTATAAAAATTGAGATATCACATCTCTGCTATCAAAAGGGTCTCAGGATTGGAATTGGAAGGAGTTGGATATCCCATCTCATGTTATAGGAAGAGTCTCAGGTTTGGTATTAGAAGCATTGAGATATCACATCTCATGCTATAGGAAGGGTCTCAGGTTTGGTATAAACATTGAGATATCACATCTCTGCTATCGGACGTGTCTCAGGATTGGAATGGGAAGGAGTTGGATATCCCATCTCATGTTATAGGACGGGTCTCAGGTTTTTTATTAGAATCATTGAGATATCATATTGCATGCTGTAGGAAGGGTCTAGGGATTGGAATGGGAAGGACTTGGATATCACATCTCATGCTATAGATAGGCTCTCAGATTTGGAAAGTGAAGGAGTTGGATATCACATTTCATGTTAGAGGAAGGATCTCAGGTTTGGTATTAGAGGCATTGAGATATCACATCTCATGCTATAGGAAGGGTCTCAGGATTGGAATGGGAAGGAGTTGGATATCACATCTCATGCTATAGGAAGGGTCTCAGGTTTGGTATAAGCATTGAGATATCACATCTCATGCTATAGGAAGGGTCTCAGGATTGGAATGGAAGGAGTTGGATATCACATCTCATGTTATAGGAAGGATCTCAGGTTTGGTATTAGAAGCATTGAGACATCACATCTCATGCTATAGGAAGGGTCTCAGGATTGGAATGGGAAGGAGTTGAATATGACATCTCATGCCGTAGGAAGGGTCTCAGGTTTGGTATAAACATTGAGATATCACATCTCTGCTATCAAAAGGGTCTCAGGATTGGAATTGGAAGGAGTTGGATATCCCATCTCATGTTATAGGAAGAGTCTCAGGTTTGGTATTAGAAGCATTGAGATATCACATCTCATGCTATAGGAAGTGTCTCAGGATTGGAATGGGAAAGACTTGGATATCACATCTCATGCTATAGGTAGGGTCTCAAGTTTGACATTAGAAGCATTGAGATATCACATCTCATGCTATAGGAAGGGTCTGAGGATTGGAATGGGAAGGAGTTGGATATCACATCTCCTGCTATGGGAAGGGTCTCAGGTTTGGTATAAGCAGTGAGATATCACATCTCATGCTATAGGAAGTGTCTCAGGATTGGAATGGGAAGGAGTTGGATATCACATCTCATGTTATAGGAAGGATCTCAGGTGTGGTATAAGCATTGAGATATCACATCTCTGCTATTGGAAGGGTCTCAAGATTGTAATGGGAAGGAGTTGGATATTCCCATCTCATCTTATAGGAAGGGTCTCAGGTTTGGTATTAGAAGCATTGAGATATCACATCTCATGCTATAGGAAGGGTCTCAGGATTGGAATGGGAAGGACTTGGATATCACATCTCATGCTATAGGGAGGGTCTCAAGTTTGATATTAAAAGCTTTGAGATATCACATCTCATGATATCGGAAGGGTCTCAGGATTGGAATGGGAAGGAGTTGGATATCACATCTCATGATAAAGGAAGGGTCTAAGGTTTGGAAGGGGAAGGATTTGGATATCACATCTCATGTTATATTACGGGTCTCAGGTTTGGTATTAGAAGCATTGAGATATCAAGTCTCATAGTATAGGAAGGGTCTCATAATTGGAATGGGAAGGAGTTGGATATCCCATCTCATGTTATAGGAAGAGTCTCTGGTTTGGTATTAGAATCATTGAGATATTCACATCGCATGCTGTAGGAAGGGTCTAAGGATTGGAATGGGATGGACTTGGATATCACATCTCATGCTATAGGTAGGCTCTCAGGTTTGGTATAAGCATTGAGATATCACATCTCATGCTATAGGAAGGGTCTCAGAATTGGAATGGGAAGGAGTCTATAGGAAGGGTCTCAGGATTGGAATGGGAAGGAGTTGGATATCACATCTCATGCAATAGGAAGGGTCTCAGATTTGGTATAAGCATTGAGATATCACATCTCATGCTATAGGAAGGGTCTCAGGATTGGAACGGAAAGGAGTTAGATATCACATCTCATGTTATAGGAAGAGTCTCAGGTTTGGTATAAGCATTGAGATATCACATCTCTGCTATCGGAGGTGTCTCAGGATTGGGATGGGAAGGAATTGGATATCACATCTCATGCTATAGGAAGGGTATCAGGTTTGGAACGGGAAGGAGTTGGATATCACATCTCATGCTATAGGAAGGGTCTCAGTTTGGAACGGAAAGGAGTTAGATATCAGATCTCATGTTATAGGAAGAGTCTCAGGTTTGGTATAAGCATTGAGATATCACATCTATGCTATCGGAGGTGTCTCAGGATTGGGATGGGAAGGAATTGGATATCACATCTCATGCTATAGGAAGGGTATCAGGTTTGGAACGGGAAGGAGTTGGATATCCCATCTCATGTTATAGGACAGGTCTCAGGTTTGATATTAGAAGCATTGAGATATCACATCTCTGCTATTGGAAGGGTCTCAGGATTGGAATGGGAAGGACTTGGATATCAGAATTCATGTTATAGGAAGGGTCTCAGGTTTGGTATTAGAAGCATTGAGATATCACATCTCATGCTATAGGAAGGGTCTCAGGATTGAAATGGGAAGGACTTGGATATCACATCTCATGTTATAGGAAGGGTCTCAGGTTTGGTATTAGAAGCATTGAGATATCACATCTCATGCTATAGGAAGGGTCTCAGGAATGGAATGGGAAGGACTTGGATATCACATCTCATGATAAAGGAATTGTCTAAGGTTTGGAAGGGGAAGGATTTGGATATCACATCTCATGTTATTGGACCGGTCTCAGGTTTGGTATTAGAAGCATTGAGATATCAAGTCTCATGGTATGGGACGGGAGTTTGATATCACATCTCATGCCACGGTATGGGTATCAGGTTTTGTAGAAGCATTGGGATATCACATCTCATGCTATCGGAAGGGTATCAGGATTGGATTTGGAAGGAGTTGGATATCCCATCTCATGCTATAGGAAGGGTATCAGGTTGGAATGGGAAGGAGTTGGATATGACATCTCATGTTATAGGAAGGGTCTCAGGATTGGAATGGGAAGGACTTGGATATCACATCTCATGCTGTAGGAAGGCTCTCAGGTTTGGAAAGGGAAGGAGTTGGATATCACATTTCATGTTAGAGGTAGGATCTCAGGTTTGGTATTAGAGGCATTGAGATATCACATCTCATGCTATCAGAAGGGTATCAGGATTGGAATGAGAAGGAGTTGGATATCACATCTCATGCTAAAGGGAGGGTCTCAGGTTCGGAAGGGGAAGGATTTGGATATCACATCTCATGTTATAGGAAGTATCTCAGGTTTGGTATTAGAAGCATTGAGATATCAAGTCTCATGGTATAGGAAGGGTCTCAGAATTGGAATGGGAAGGAGTTGGATATCACATCTCAAGCTATAGGAAGGGTCTCAGGATTAGAATGGGAAGGAGTTTGATATCACACCTCATGCCATAGTATGGGTCTCAGGTTTGGTAGAAGCATTGGGATATCAGATCTCATGCTATCGGAAGGGTATCGGGATTGGATTTGGAAGGAGTTGGATATCCCATCTCATGCTATAGGAAGGGTCTCAGGTTGGAATGGGAAGGAGTTGGGTATCACATCTCATGTTATAGGAAGGGTCTCAGGATTGGAATGGGAAGGACTTGGATATCACATCTCATGCTATAGGAAGGCTCTCAGGTTTGCAAGGGGAAAGAGTTGGATATCACATTTCATGTTAGAGGTAGGATCTCAGGTTTGGTATTAGAAGTATTGAGATATCACATCTCATGCTATCAGAAGGATCTCAGGTTTGGTATAGAAGCATTGAGATATCATATCTTATGCTATCAGAAGAGTCTCAGGATTGGAATGTGAAGGAGTTGGATATCACATCTCATGCTAAAGGGAGGGTCTCAGGTTTGGAAGATAAGGATTTGGATATCACATCTCATGTTATAGGAAGGATCTCAGGTTTGGTATTAGAAGTATTGAGATATCACATCTCATGCTATCGGAAGGATTTCAGGTTTTGTATAGAAGCATTGAGATATCATATCTTATGCTATCAGAAGGGTCTCAGGATTGGAATGGGAAGGAGTTGGATATCACATCTCATGCTAAAGGGCGGGTCTCAGGTTTGGAAGGGGAAGGATTTGGATATCACATCTCATGTTATAGGACGGATCTCAGGTTTGGTATTAGAAGTATTGAGATATCACATCTCATGTTATCGGAAGGATCTCAGGTTTGGTATTAGAAGTATTGAGATATCACCTCTCATGCTATAGGAAGGGTCTCAGGATTGGAATGGGAAGGAGTTGGATATCACATCTCATGCTAAAGGAAGGGTCTCAGGTTTGGTAGAAGCATTGAGATATCACATCTCATGCTATAGGAAGGGTCTCAGGATTGGAATGGGAAGGACTTAGATATCACATATCATGCTATAGGGAGGGTCTCAGTTTTGATATTAGAAGCATTGAGATATCACATCTCATGCTATCGGAAGTGTCTCAGGATTGGAATGGGAAGGAGCTGGATATCACATCTCATGCTAAAGGAAGGGTCTCAGGTTTGGAAGGGGAAGGAGTTGGATATCACATCTCATGTTATAGGAAGGGTCTCAGGTTTGGTATAAACATTGAGATATCACATCTCTGCTATCGGAAGTGTCTCAGGATTGGAATGGGAAGGAGTTGGATATCCCATCTCATGTTATAGGACGGGTCTCAGCTTTTTTATTAGAATCATTGAGATATCATATTGCATGCTGTAGGAAGGGTCTAAGGATTGGAATGGGAAGGACTTTGATATCACATCTCATGCTATAGATAGGCTCTCAGGTTTGGAAAGTGAAGGAGTTGGATATCACATTTCATGTTAGAGGAAGGATCTCAGGTTTGGTATTAGAGGCATTGAGATATCACATCTCAGGCTATAGGAAGGGTCTCAGGATTGGAATGGGAAGGAGTTGGATATCACATCTCATGCTATAGGAAGGGTCTCAGGTTTGGTATAAGCATTGAGATATCACATCTCATGCTATAGGAAGGGTCCAGGATTGGAATGGAAGGAGTTGGATATCACATCTCATGTTATAGGAAGGATCTCAGGTTTGGTATTAGAAGCATTGAGACATCACATCTCATGCTATAGGAAGGGTCTCAGGATTGGAATGGGAAGGAGTTGGATATCACATCTCATGCTATAGGAAGGGTCTCAGGATTGGAATGGGAAGGAGTTGAATATGACATCTCATGCCTTAGGAAGGGTCTCAGGTTTGGTATAAACATTGAGATATCACATCTCTGCTATCAAAAGGGTCTCAGGATTGGAATGGGAAGGAGTTGGATATCCCATCTCATGTTATAGGAAGAGTCTCAGGTTTGGTATTAGAAGCATTGAGATATCACATCTCATGCTATAGGAAGTGTCTCAGGATTGGAATGGGAAGGACTTGGATATCACATCTCATGCTATAGGTAGGGTCTCAAGTTTGATATTAGAAGCATTGAGATATCACATCTCATGCTATAGGAAGGGTCTGAGGATTGGAATGGGAAGGAGTTGGATATCACATCTCATGCTATGGGAAGGGTCTCAGGTTTGGTATAAGCAGTGAGATATCACATCTCATGCTATAGGAAGTGTCTCAGGATTGGAATGGGAAGGAGTTGGATATCACATCTCATGTTATAGGAAGGATCTCAGGTTTGGTATAAGCATTGATATATCACATCTCTGCTATCGGAAGGGTCTCAGGATTGGAATGGGAAGGAGTTGGATATTCCCATCTCATGTTATAGGAAGGGTCTCAGGTTTGGTATTAGAAGCATTGAGATATCACATCTCATGCTATAGGAAGGGTCTCAGGATTGGAATGGGAAGGACTTGGATATCACATCTCATGCTATAGGGAGGCTCTCAAGTTTGATATTAGAAGCTTTGAGATATCACATCTCATGATATCGGAAGGGTCTCAGGATTGGAATGGGAAGGAGTTGGATATCACATCTCATGATAAAGGAAGGGTCTAAGGTTTGGAAGGGGAAGGATTTGGATATCACATCTCATGTTATATTACGGGTCTCAGGTTTGGTATTAGAAGCATTGAGATATCAAGTCTCATAGTATAGGAAGGGTCTCAGAATTGGAATGGGAAGGAGTTGGATATCACATCTCAAGCTATAGGAAGGGTCTCAGGATTGGAATGGGAAGGACTTGGATATCACATCTCATGCTATAGGAAGGCTCTCAGGTTTGGAAGGGGAAAGAGTTGGATATCACATTTCATGTTAGAGGTAGGATCTCAGGTTTGGTATTAGAGGCATTGAGATATCACATCTCATGCTATCAGAAGGGTCTCAGGAATGGAATGGGAAGGAGTTGGATATCACATCTCATGCTAAAGGGAGGGTCTCAGGTTTGGAAGGGGAAGGATTTGGATATCACATCTCATGTTATAGGAAGGATCTCAGGTTTGGTATTAGAAGCATTGAGATATCACATCTCATGCTATCGGAAGGATCTCAGGTTTGGTATTAGAAGCATTGAGATATCACATCTCATGCTATCAGAAGAGTCTCAGGATTGGAATAGGAAGGAGTTGGATATCACATCTCATGCTAAAGGGAGGGTCTCAGGTTTGGAAGGGGAAGGATTTGGATATCACATCTCATGTTATCGGAAGGATCTCACGTTTGGTATTAGAAGTATTGAGATATCATATCTCATGCTATAGGAAGGGTCTCAGGATTGGAATGGGAAGGAGTTGGATATCACATCTCATGCTATAGGGAGGGTCTCAGGATTGGAATGGGAAGGACTTAGATATCACATATCATGCTATAGGGAGGGTCTCAGTTTTGATATTAGAAGCATTGAGATATCACATCTCATGCTATCGGAAGTGTCTCAGGATTGGAATGGGAAGGAGCTGGATATCCCATCTCATGTTATAGGACGGGTCTCAGGTTTGTTATTAGAATCATTGAGATATCATATTGCATGCTGTAGGAAGGGTCTAAGGGTTGGAATGTGAAGGACTTGGATATCACATCTCATGCTATAGATAGGCTCTTAGGTTTGGAAAGGGAAGGAGTTGGATATCACATTTCATGTTAGAGGAAGGATCTCAGGTTTGGTATTAGAAGCATAGAGATATCACATCTCATGCTCTAGGAAGGGTCTCAGGATTGGAATGGGAAGCAGTTGGATATCACATCTCATGCTATAGGAAGGGTCTCAGGTTTGGTATAAGCATTGAGATATCACATCTCATGCTATAGGAAGGGTCTCAGGATTGGAATGGGAAGGACTTGGATATCACATCTCATGCTATAGGGAGGGTCTCAAGTTTGATATTAGAAGCTTTGAGATATCACATCTCATGATATCGGAAGGGTCTCAGGATTGGAATGGGAAGGAGTTGAATATCACATCTCATGATAAAGGAAGGGTCTAAGGTTTGGAAGGGGAAGGATTTGGATATCACATCTCATGTTATATTACGGGTCTCAGGTTTGGTATTAGAAGCATTGAGATATCAAGTCTCATAGTATAGGAAGGGTCTCAGAATTGGAATGGGAAGGAGTTGGATATCATATCTCAAGCTATAGGAAGGGTCTCAGGATTGGAATGGGAAGGACTTGGATATCACATCTCATGCTATAGGAAGGCTCTCAGGTTTGGAAGGGGAAAGAGTTGGATATCACATTTCATGTTAGAGGTAGGATCTCAGGTTTGGTATTAGAGGCATTGAGATATCACATCTCATGCTATCAGAAGGGTCTCAGGAATGGAATGGGAAGGAGTTGGATATCACATCTCATGCTAAAGGGAGGGTCTCAGGTTTGGAAGGGGAAGGATTTGGATATCACATCTCATGTTATAGGAAGGATCTCAGGTTTGGTATTAGAAGCATTGAGATATCACATCTCATGCTATAGGAAGGGTCTCAGGATTGGAATGGGAAGCAGTTGGATATCACATCTCATGCTATAGGAAGGGTCTCAGGTTTGGTATAAGCATTGAGATATCACATCTCATGCTATAGGACGGCTCTCAGGATTGGAATGGAAGGAGTTGGATATCACATCTCATGTTATAGGAAGGATCTCAGGTTTGGTATTAGAAGCATTGAGACATCACATCTCATGCTATAGGAAGGGTCTCAGGGTTGGAATGGGAAGGAGTTGGATATCACATCTCATCCAATAGGAAGGGTCTCAGGTTTGGAATAGGAAGGAATTGGATATCACATCTCATGTTATAGGAAGGATCTCAGGTTTGGTATTAGAAGCATTGAGATATCACATCTCATGCTATAGGAAGGGTCTCAGGATTGGAATGTGAAGGATTTGGATATCACATCTCATGCTAAAGGAAGGGTCTCAGGTTTGGTAGAAGCATTGAGATATCACGTCTCTGCTATCGGAAGGGTCTCAGGATTGGATTGGGAAGGAGTTGGATATCCCTTCTCATGCTATAGGAAGGGTCTCAGGATTTGAATGGCAAGGAGTTGGATATCACATCTCATGCCATAGGAAGGGTCTCAGGTTTGGTATAAGCATTGAGATATCACATCTCTGCTATCGGAAGGGTCTCAGGATTGGATTGGGAAGGAGTTGGATATCCCTTCTCATGCTATAGGAAGTGTCTCAGGTTGGAATGGGAAGGAGTTGGATATCACATCTCATGTTATAGGAAGGGTCTCAGGATTGGAATGGGAAGGATTTGGATATCACATCTCTTGCTATAGGAAGGGTCTCAGGATTGGAATGGGTAGGAGTTGGATATTACTTTCTTGCTATAGGAAGGGTCTCATGTTTGGAATGGGAAGGAGTTGGATATCACATATGCTATAGTTAGTGTCTCAGGTTTGGAACGGGAAGGAGTTGGATATCACATCTCATGTTATAGGAAGGATCTCAGGTTTGGTATTAGAAGCATTGAGATATCACATCTCATGCTATAGGAAGGGTCTCAGGATTGGAATGGAAGGAGTTGGATATCACATCTCATGCTATAGGAAGGATCTCAGGTTTGGTATTAGAAGCATTGAGACATCACATCTCATGCTATAGGAAGGGTCTCAGGGTTGGAATGGGAAGGAGTTGGATATCACATCTCATCCAATAGGAAGGGTCTCAGGTTTGGAATGGGAAGGAATTGGATATCACATCTCATGTTATAGGAAGGGTCTCAGGTTTGGTAGAAGCATTGAGATATCACGTCTCTGCTATCGGAAGGGTCTCAGGATTGGATTGGGAAGGAGTTGGATATCCCTTCTCATGCTATAGGAAGGGTCTCAGGATTTGAATGGCAAGGAGTTGGATATCACATCTCATGCCAAAGGAAGGGTCTCAGGTTTGGTATAAGCATTGAGATATCACATCTCTGCTATCGGAAGGGTCTCAGGATTGGATTGGGAAGGAGTTGGATATCCCTTCTCATGCTATAGGAAGTGTCTCAGGTTGGAATGGGAAGGAGTTGGATATCACATCTCATGTTATAGGAAGGGTCTCAGGATTGGAATGGGAAGGATTTGGATATCACATCTCTTGCTATAGGAAGGGTCTCAGGATTGGAATGGGTAGGAGTTGGATATCCCTTCTCATGCTATAGGAAGTGTCTCAGGTTGGAATGGGAAGGAGTTGGATATCACATCTCATGTTATAGGAAGGGTCTCAGGATTGGAATGGGAAGGATTTGGATATCACATCTCTTGCTATAGGAAGGGTCTCAGGATTGGAATGGGAAGGAGTTGGATATCACATATGCTATAGTTAGTGTCTCAGGTTTGGAACGGGAAGGAGTTGGATATCACATCTCATGTTATAGGAAGGGTCTCAGGTTTGGTATAAGCATTGAGATATCACATCTCTGCTATCGGAAGCGGCTCAGGATTGGAATGGAAGGAGTTGGATATCACATCTCATGCTATAGGAAGGATCTCAGGTTTGGTATTAGAAGCATTGAGACATCACATCTCATGCTATAGGAAGGGTCTCAGGGTTGGAATGGGAAGGAGTTGGATATCACATCTCATCCAATAGGAAGGGTCTCAGGTTTGGAATGGGAAGGAATTGGATATCACATCTCATGTTATAGGAAGGATCTCAGGTTTGGTATTAGAAGCATTGAGATATCACATCTCATGCTAGAGGAAGGGTCTCAGGATTGGAATGTGAAGGATTTGGATATCACATCTCATGCTAAAGGAAGGGTCTCAGGTTTGGTAGAAGCATTGAGATATCACGTCTCTGCTATCGGAAGGGTCTCAGGATTGGATTGGGAAGGAGTTGGATATCCCTTCTCATGCTATAGGAAGGGTCTCAGGATTTGAATGGCAAGGAGTTGGATATCACATCTCATGCCAAAGGAAGGGTCTCAGGTTTGGTATAAGCATTGAGATATCACATCTCTGCTATCGGAAGGGTCTCAGGATTGGATTGGGAAGGAGTTGGATATCCCTTCTCATGCTATAGGAAGTGTCTCAGGTTGGAATGGGAAGGAGTTGGATATCACATCTCATGTTATAGGAAGGGTCTCAGGATTGGAATGGGAAGGATTTGGATATCACATCTCTTGCTGTAGGAAGGGTCTCAGGATTGGAATGGGTAGGAGTTGGATATCCCTTCTCATGCTATAGGAAGTGTCTCAGGTTGGAATGGGAAGGAGTTGGATATCACATCTCATGTTATAGGAAGGGTCTCAGGATTGGAATGGGAAGGATTTGGATATCACATCTCTTGCTATAGGAAGGGTCTCAGGATTGGAATGGGAAGGAGTTGGATATCACATATGCTATAGTTAGTGTCTCAGGTTTGGAACGGGAAGGAGTTGGATATCACATCTCATGTTATAGGAAGGGTCTCAGGTTTGGTATAAGCATTGAGATATCACATCTCTGCTATCGGAAGCGGCTCAGGATTGGAATGGGAAGGAGTTGGATATCCCATCTCATGTTATAGGAAGAGTCTCTGGTTTGGTATTAGAATCATTGAGATATCACATCGCATGCTGTAGGAAGGGTCTAAGGATTGGAATGGGATGGACTTGGATATCACATCTCATGCTATAGGTAGGCTCTCAAGTTTGGTATAAGCATTGAGATATCACATCTCATGCTATAGGAAGGGTCTCAGGATTGGAATGGGAAGGAATTGGATATCACATGTCATGCTATAGGAAGGGTCTCAGATTTGGTATAAGCATTGAGATATCACATCTCATGCTGTAGGAAGGGTCTAAGGGTTGGAATGTGAAGGACTTGGATATCACATCTCATGCTATAGATAGGCTCTTAGGTTTGGAAAGGGAAGGAGTTGGATATCACATTTCATGTTAGAGGAAGGATCTCAGGTTTGGTATTAGAAGCATAGAGATATCACATCTCATGCTATAGGAAGGGTCTCAGGTTTGGAATGGGAAGCAGTTGGATATCTCATCTCATGCTATAGGAAGGGTCTCAGGTTTGGTATAAGCATTGAGATATCACATCTCATGCTATAGGAAGGGTCTCAGGATTGGAATGGGAAGGACTTGGATATCACATCTCATGCTATAGGGAGGGTCTCAAGTTTGATATTAGAAGCTTTGAGATATCACATCTCATGATATCGGAAGGGTCTCAGGATTGGAATGGGAAGGAGTTGGATATCACATCTCATGATAAAGGAAGGGTCTAAGGTTTGGAAGGGGAAGGATTTGGATATCACATCTCATGTTATATTACGGGTCTCAGGTTTGGTATTAGAAGCATTGAGATATCAAGTCTCATAGTATAGGAAGGGTCTCAGAATTGGAATGGGAAGGAGTTGGATATCACATCTCAAGCTATAGGAAGGGTCTCAGGATTGGAATGGGAAGGACTTGGATATCACATCTCATGCTATAGGAAGGCTCTCAGGTTTGGAAGGGGAAAGAGTTGGATATCACATTTCATGTTAGAGGTAGGATCTCAGGTTTGGTATTAGAGGCATTGAGATATCACATCTCATGCTATCAGAAGGGTCTCAGGAATGGAATGGGAAGGAGTTGGATATCACATCTCATGCTAAAGGGAGGGTCTCAGGTTTGGAAGGGGAAGGATTTGGATATCACATCTCATGTTATAGGAAGGATCTCAGGTTTGGTATTAGAAGCATTGAGATATCACATCTCATGCTATAGGAAGGGTCTCAGGATTGGAATGGGAAGGACTTGGATATCACATCTCATGCTATAGGGAGGGTCTCAAGTTTGATATTAGAAGCTTTGAGATATCACATCTCATGATATCGGAAGGGTCTCAGGATTGGAATGGGAAGGAGTTGGATATCACATCTCATGATAAAGGAAGGGTCTAAGGTTTGGAAGGGGAAGGATTTGGATATCACATCTCATGTTATATTACGGGTCTCAGGTTTGGTATTAGAAGCATTGAGATATCAAGTCTCATAGTATAGGAAGGGTCTCAGAATTGGAATGGGAAGGAGTTGGATATCACATCTCATGCTATAGGAAGGGTCTCAGGTTTGGTATAAGCATTGAGATATCACATCTCATGCTATAGGAAGGGTCCAGGATTGGAATGGAAGGAGTTGGATATCACATCTCATGTTATAGGAAGGATCTCAGGTTTGGTATTAGAAGCATTGAGACATCACATCTCATGCTATAGGAAGGGTCTCAGGATTGGAATGGGAAGGAGTTGGATATCACATCTCATGCTATAGGAAGGGTCTCAGGATTGGAATGGGAAGGAGTTGAATATGACATCTCATGCCGTAGGAAGGGTCTCAGGTTTGGTATAAACATTGAGATATCACATCTCTGCTATCAAAAGGGTCTCAGGATTGGAATGGGAAGGAGTTGGATATCCCATCTCATGTTATAGGAAGAGTCTCAGGTTTGGTATTAGAAGCATTGAGATATCACATCTCTGCTATCGGAAGGGTCTCAGGATTGGAATGGGAAGGAGTTGGATATCACATCTCATGCTATGGGAAGGGTCTCAGGTTTGGTATAAGCAGTGAGATATCACATCTCATGCTATAGGAAGTGTCTCAGGATTGGAATGGGAAGGAGTTGGATATCACATCTCATGTTATAGGAAGGATCTCAGGTTTGGTATAAGCATTGAGATATCACATCTCTGCTATCGGAAGGGTCTCAGGAT
Source organism: Ambystoma mexicanum (assembly GCF_040938575.1). Classification (NCBI taxonomy): domain Eukaryota; kingdom Metazoa; phylum Chordata; class Amphibia; order Caudata; family Ambystomatidae; genus Ambystoma; species Ambystoma mexicanum. Next base: position 264,654 of record NW_027182364.1, read on the forward strand.
TGGAATGGGAAGGAGTTGGATATTCCCATCTCATGTTATAGGAAGGGTCTCAGGTTTGGTATTAGAAGCATTGAGATATCACATCTCATGCTATAGGAAGGGTCTCAGGATTGGAATGGGAAGGACTTGGATATCACATCTCATGCTATAGGGAGGGTCTCAAGTTTGATATTAGAAGCTTTGAGATATCACATCTCATGATATCGGAAGGGTCTCAGGATTGGAATGGGAAGGAGTTGGATATCACATCTCATGATAAAGGAAGGGTCTAAGGTTTGGAAGGGGAAGGATTTGGATATCACATCTCATGTTATATTACGGGTCTCAGGTTTGGTATTAGAAGCATTGAGATATCAAGTCTCATAGTATAGGAAGGGTCTCAGAATTGGAATGGGAAGGAGTTGGATATCACATCTCAAGCTATAGGAAGGGTCTCAGGATTGGAATGGGAAGGACTTGGATATCACATCTCATGCTATAGGAAGGCTCTCAGGTTTGGAAGGGGAAAGAGTTGGATATCACATTTCATGTTAGAGGTAGGATCTCAGGTTTGGTATTAGAGGCATTGAGATATCACATCTCATGCTATCAGAAGGGTCTCAGGAATGGAATGGGAAGGAGTTGGATATCACATCTCATGCTAAAGGGAGGGTCTCAGGTTTGGAAGGGGAAGGATTTGGATATCACATCTCATGTTATAGGAAGGATCTCAGGTTTGGTATTAGAAGCATTGAGATATCACATCTCATGCTATCGGAAGGATCTCAGGTTTGGTATTAGAAGCATTGAGATATCACATCTCATGCTATCAGAAGAGTCTCAGGATTGGAATAGGAAGGAGTTGGATATCACATCTCATGCTAAAGGGAGGGTCTTAGGTTTGGAAGGGGAAGGATTTGGATATCACATCTCATGTTATCGGAAGGATCTCACGTTTGGTATTAGAAGTATTGAGATATCATATCTCATGCTATAGGAAGGGTCTCAGGATTGGAATGGGAAGGAGTTGGATATCACATCTCATGCTATAGGGAGGTTCTCAGGATTGGAATGGGAAGGACTTAGATATCACATATCATGCTATAGGGAGGGTCTCAGTTTTGATATTAGAAGCATTGAGATATCACATCTCATGCTATCGGAAGTGTCTCAGGATTGGAATGGGAAGGAGCTGGATATCACATCTCATGCTAAAGGAAGGGTCTCTGGTTTGGAACGGGAAGGATTTGGATATCACATCTCATGTTATAGGAAGGGTCTCAGGTTTGGTATAAGCATTGAGATATCACATCTCTGCTATCGGAAGAGTCTCAGGATTGGAATGGGAAGGAGTTGGATATCCCATCTCATGTTATAGGACGGGTCTCAGGTTTGTTATTAGAATCATTGAGATATCATATTGCATGCTGTAGGAAGGGTCTAAGGGTTGGAATGTGAAGGACTTGGATATCACATCTCATGCTATAGATAGGCTCTTAGGTTTGGAAAGGGAAGGAGTTGGATATCACATTTCATGTTAGAGGAAGGATCTCAGGTTTGGTATTAGAAGCATAGAGATATCACATCTCATGCTATAGGAAGGGTCTCAGGATTGGAATGGGAAGCAGTTGGATATCACATCTCATGCTATAGGAAGGGTCTCAGGTTTGGTATAAGCATTGAGATATCACATCTCATGCTATAGGAAGGGTCTCAGGATTGGAATGGGAAGGACTTGGATATCACATCTCATGCTATAGGGAGGGTCTCAAGTTTGATATTAGAAGCTTTGAGATATCACATCTCATGATATCGGAAGGGTCTCAGGATTGGAATGGGAAGGAGTTGGATATCACATCTCATGATAAAGGAAGGGTCTAAGGTTTGGAAGGGGAAGGATTTGGATATCACATCTCATGTTATATTACGGGTCTCAGGTTTGGTATTAGAAGCATTGAGATATCAAGTCTCTTAGTATAGGAAGGGTCTCAGAATTGGAATGGAAAGGAGTTGGATATCACATCTCAAGCTATAGGAAGGGTCTCAGGATTGGAATGGGAAGGACTTGGATATCACATCTCATGCTATAGGAAGGCTCTCAGGTTTGGAAGGGGAAAGAGTTGGATATCACATTTCATGTTAGAGGTAGGATCTCAGGTTTGGTATTAGAGGCATTGAGAAATCACATCTCATGCTATCAGAAGGGTCTCAGGAATGGAATGTGAAGGAGTTGGATATCACATCTCATGCTAAAGGGAGGGTCTCAGGTTTGGAAGGGGAAGGATTTGGATATCACATCTCATGTTATAGGAAGGATCTCAGGTTTGGTATTAGAAGCATTGAGATATCACATATCATGCTATCGGAAGGATCTCAGGTTTGGTATTAGAAGCATTGAGATATCACATCTCATGCTATCAGAAGAGTCTCAGGATTGGAATAGGAAGGAGTTGGATATCACATCTCATGCTAAAGGGAGGGTCTCAGGTTTGGAAGGGGAAGGATTTGGATATCACATCTCATGTTATCGGAAGGATCTCACGTTTGGTATTAGAAGTATTGAGATATCATATCTCATGCTATAGGAAGGGTCTCAGGATTGGAATGGGAAGGAGTTGGATATCACATCTCATGCTATAGGGAGGGTCTCAGGATTGGAATGGGAAGGACTTAGATACCACATATCATGCTATAGGGAGGGTCTCAGTTTTGATATTAGAAGCATTGAGATATCACATCTCATGCTATCGGAAGTGTCTCAGGATTGGAATGGGAAGGAGCTGGATATCACATCTCATGCTAAAGGAAGGGTCTCAGGTTTGGAACGGGAAGGATTTGGATATCACATCTCATGTTATAGGAATGGTCTCAGGTTTGGTATAAGCATTGAGATATCACATCTCTGCTATCGGAAGAGTCTCAGGATTGGAATGGGAAGGAGTTGAATATCCCATCTCATGTTATAGGACGGGTCTCAGGATTGTTATTAGAATCATTGAGATATCATATTGCATGCTGTAGGAAGGGTCTAAGGGTTGGAATGTGAAGGACTTGGATATCACATCTCATGCTATAGATAGGCTCTTAGGTTTGGAAACGGAAGGAGTTGGATATCACATTTCATGTTAGAGGAAGGATCTCAGGTTTGGTATTAGAAGCATAGAGATATCACATCTCATGCTATAGGAAGGGTCTCAGGATTGGAATGGGAAGCAGTTGGATATCACATCTCATGCTATAGGAAGTGTCTCAGGATTGGAATGGGAAGGACTTGGGTATCACATCTCATGCTATAGGGAGGGTCTCTAGTTTGATATTAGAAGCATTGAGATATCACATCTCATGCTATAGGAAGGGTCTCAGGATTGGAATGGGAAGGAGTTGGATATCACATCTCATGCTATAGGAAGGGTCTCAGGTTTGGTATAAGCAGTGAGATATCACATCTCATGCTATAGGAAGTGTCTCAGGATTGGAATGGGAAGGAGTTGGATATCACATCTCATGTTATAGGAAGGATCTCAGGTTTGGTATAAGCATTGAGAGATCACAACTCTGCTATCGGAAGGGTCTCAGGATTGGAATGGGAAGGAGTTGGATATTCCCATCTCATGTTATAGGGAGGGTCTCAAGTTTGATATTAGAAGCATTGAGATATCACATTTCATGATATCGGAAGGGTCTCAAGATTGGAATGGGAAGGAGTTGGCTATCACATCTCATGATAAAGGAAGGGTCTAAGGTTTGGAAGGGGAAGCATTTGGATATCACATCTCATGTTATAGGACGGGTCTCAGGTTTGGTATTAGAAGCATTGAGATATCAAGTCTCATGGTATAGGAAGGGTCTCAGAATTGGAATGGGAAGGAGTTGGATATCACATCTCAAGCTATAGGAAGGGTCTCAGGATTAGAATGGGAAGGAGTTTGATATCACATCTCATGCCATAGTATGGGTCTCAGGTTTGGTAGAAGCATTGGGATATCAGATCTCATGCTATCGGAAGGGTATCGGGATTGGATTTGGAAGGAGTTGGATATCCCATCTCATGCTATAGGAAGGGTCTCAGGTTGGAATGGGAAGGATTTGGGTATCACATCTCATGTTATAGGAAGGGTCTCAGGATTGGAATGGGAAGGACTTGGATATCACATCTCATGCTATAGGAAGGCTCTCAGGTTTGCAAGGGGAAAGAGTTGGATATCACATTTCATGTTAGAGGTAGGATCTCAGGTTTGGTATTAGAAGTATTGAGATATCACATCTCATGCTATCAGAAGGATCTCAGGTTTGGTATAGAAGCATTGAGATATCATATCTTATGCTATCAGAAGAGTCTCAGGATTGGAATGGGAAGGAGTTGGATATCACATCTCATGCTAAAGGGAGGGTCTCAGGTTTGGAAGATAAGGATTTGGATATCACATCTCATGTTATAGGAAGGATCTCAGGTTTGGTATTAGAAGTATTGAGATATCACATCTCATGCTATCGGAAGGATCTCAGGTTTGGTATAGAAGCATTGAGATATCATATCTTATGCTATCAGAAGGGTCTCAGGATTGGAATGGGAAGGAGTTGGATATCACATCTCATGCTAAAGGAAGGGTCTCAGGTTTGGTAGAAGCATTGAGATATCACATCTCATGCTATAGGAAGGGTCTCAGGATTGGAATGGGAAGGACTTAGATATCACATATCATGCTATAGGGAGGGTCTCAGTTTTGATATTAGAAGCATTGAGATATCACATCTCATGCTATCGGAAGTGTCTCAGGATTGGAATGGGAAGGAGCTGGATATCACATCTCATGCTAAAGGAAGGGTCTCAGGTTTGGAACGGGAAGGAGTTGGATATCACATCTCATGTTATAGGAAGGGTCTCAGGTTTGGTATAAACATTGAGATATCACATCTCTGCTATCGGAAGTGTCTCAGGATTGGAATGGGAAGGAGTTGGATATCCCATCTCATGTTATAGGACGGGTCTCAGGTTTTTTATTAGAATCATTGAGATATCATATTGCATGCTGTAGGAAGGGTCTAAGGATTGGAATGGGAAGGAATTGGATATCACATCTCATGCTATAGATAGGCTCTCAGGTTTGGAAAGTGAAGGAGTTGGATATCACATTTCATGTTAGAGGAAGGATCTCAGGTTTGGTATTAGAGGCATTGAGATATCACATCTCAGGCTATAGGAAGGGTCTCAGGATTGGAATGGGAAGGAGTTGGATATCACATCTCAAGCTATAGGAAGGGTCTCAGGATTGGAATGGGAAGGACTTGGATATCACATCTCATGCTATAGGAAGGCTCTCAGGTTTGGAAGGGGAAAGAGTTGGATATCACATTTCATGTTAGAGGTAGGATCTCAGGTTTGGTATTAGAGGCATTGAGAAATCACATCTCATGCTATCAGAAGGGTCTCAGGAATGGAATGTGAAGGAGTTGGATATCACATCTCATGCTAAAGGGAGGGTCTCAGGTTTGGAAGGGGAAGGATTTGGATATCACATCTCATGTTATAGGAAGGATCTCAGGTTTGGTATTAGAAGCATTGAGATATCACATCTCATGCTATCGGAAGGATCTCAGGTTTGGTATTAGAAGCATTGAGATATCACATCTCATGCTATCAGAAGAGTCTCAGGATTGGAATAGGAAGGAGTTGGATATCACATCTCATGCTAAAGGGAGGGTCTCAGGTTTGGAAGGGGAAGGATTTGGATATCACATCTCATGTTATCGGAAGGATCTCACGTTTGGTATTAGAAGTATTGAGATATCATATCTCATGCTATAGGAAGGGTCTCAGGATTGGAATGGGAAGGAGTTGGATATCACATCTCATGCTATAGGGAGGGTCTCAGGATTGGAATGGGAAGGACTTAGATACCACATATCATGCTATAGGGAGGGTCTCAGTTTTGATATTAGAAGCATTGAGATATCACATCTCATGCTATCGGAAGTGTCTCAGGATTGGAATGGGAAGGAGCTGGATATCACATCTCATGCTAAAGGAAGGGTCTCAGGTTTGGAACGGGAAGGATTTGGATATCACATCTCATGTTATAGGAATGGTCTCAGGTTTGGTATAAGCATTGAGATATCACATCTCTGCTATCGGAAGAGTCTCAGGATTGGAATGGGAAGGAGTTGAATATCCCATCTCATGTTATAGGACGGGTCTCAGGTTTGTTATTAGAATCATTGAGATATCATATTGCATGCTGTAGGAAGGGTCTAAGGGTTGGAATGTGAAGGACTTGGATATCACATCTCATGCTATAGATAGGCTCTTAGGTTTGGAAAGGGAAGGAGTTGGATATCACATTTCATGTTAGAGGAAGGATCTCAGGTTTGGTATTAGAAGCATAGAGATATCACATCTCATGCTATAGGAAGGGTCTCAGGATTGGAATGGGAAGCAGTTGGATATCACATCTCATGCTATAGGAAGTGTCTCAGGATTGGAATGGGAAGGACTTGGGTATCACATCTCATGCTATAGGGAGGGTCTCTAGTTTGATATTAGAAGCATTGAGATATCACATCTCATGCTATAGGAAGGGTCTCAGGATTGGAATGGGAAGGAGTTGGATATCACATCTCATGCTATAGGAAGGGTCTCAGGTTTGGTATAAGCAGTGAGATATCACATCTCATGCTATAGGAAGTGTCTCAGGATTGGAATGGGAAGGAGTTGGATATCACATCTCATGTTATAGGAAGGATCTCAGGTTTGGTATAAGCATTGAGAGATCACAACTCTGCTATCGGAAGGGTCTCAGGATTGGAATGGGAAGGAGTTGGATATTCCCATCTCATGTTATAGGGAGGGTCTCAAGTTTGATATTAGAAGCATTGAGATATCACATTTCATGATATCGGAAGGGTCTCAAGATTGGAATGGGAAGGAGTTGGCTATCACATCTCATGATAAAGGAAGGGTCTAAGGTTTGGAAGGGGAAGCATTTGGATATCACATCTCATGTTATAGGACGGGTCTCAGGTTTGGTATTAGAAGCATTGAGATATCAAGTCTCATGGTATAGGAAGGGTCTCAGAATTGGAATGGGAAGGAGTTGGATATCACATCTCAAGCTATAGGAAGGGTCTCAGGATTAGAATGGGAAGGAGTTTGATATCACATCTCATGCCATAGTATGGGTCTCAGGTTTGGTAGAAGCATTGGGATATCAGATCTCATGCTATCGGAAGGGTATCGGGATTGGATTTGGAAGGAGTTGGATATCCCATCTCATGCTATAGGAAGGGTCTCAGGTTGGAATGGGAAGGATTTGGGTATCACATCTCATGTTATAGGAAGGGTCTCAGGATTGGAATGGGAAGGACTTGGATATCACATCTCATGCTATAGGAAGGCTCTCAGGTTTGCAAGGGGAAAGAGTTGGATATCACATTTCATGTTAGAGGTAGGCTCTCAGGTTTGGTATTAGAAGTATTGAGATATCACATCTCATGCTATCAGAAGGATCTCAGGTTTGGTATAGAAGCATTGAGATATCATATCTTATGCTATCAGAAGAGTCTCAGGATTGGAATGGGAAGGAGTTGGATATCACATCTCATGCTAAAGGGAGGGTCTCAGGTTTGGAAGATAAGGATTTGGATATCACATCTCATGTTATAGGAAGGATCTCAGGTTTGGTATTAGAAGTATTGAGATATCACATCTCATGCTATCGGAAGGATCTCAGGTTTGGTATAGAAGCATTGAGATATCATATCTTATGCTATCAGAAGGGTCTCAGGATTGGAATGGGAAGGAGTTGGATATCACATCTCATGCTAAAGGAAGGGTCTCAGGTTTGGTAGAAGCATTGAGATATCACATCTCATGCTATAGGAAGGGTCTCAGGATTGGAATGGGAAGGACTTAGATATCACATATCATGCTATAGGGAGGGTCTCAGTTTTGATATTAGAAGCATTGAGATATCACATCTCATGCTATCGGAAGTGTCTCAGGATTGGAATGGGAAGGAGCTGGATATCACATCTCATGCTAAAGGAAGGGTCTCAGGTTTGGAACGGGAAGGAGTTGGATATCACATCTCATGTTATAGGAAGGGTCTCAGGTTTGGTATAAACATTGAGATATCACATCTCTGCTATCGGAAGTGTCTCAGGATTGGAATGGGAAGGAGTTGGATATCCCATCTCATGTTATAGGACGGGTCTCAGGTTTTTTATTAGAATCATTGAGATATCATATTGCATGCTGTAGGAAGGGACTAAGGATTGGAATGGGAAGGACTTGGATATCACATATCATGCTATAGATAGGCTCTCAGGTTTGGAAAGTGAAGGAGTTGGATATCACATTTCATGTTAGAGGAAGGATCTCAGGTTTGGTATTAGAGGCATTGAGATATCACATCTCAGGCTATAGGAAGGGTCTCAGGATTGGAATGGGAAGGAGTTGGATATCACATCTCATGCTATAGGAAGGGTCTCAGGTTTGGTATAAGCATTGAGATATCACATCTCATGCTATAGGAAGGGTCCAGGATTGGAATGGAAGGAGTTGGATATCACATCTCATGTTATAGGAAGGATCTCAGGTTTGGTATTAGAAGCATTGAGACATCACATCTCATGCTATAGGAAGGGTCTCAGGATTGGAATGGGAAGGAGTTGGATATCACATCTCATGCTATAGGAAGGGTCTCAGGATTGGAATGGGAAGGAGTTGAATATGACATCTCATGCCGTAGGAAGGGTCTCAGGTTTGGTATAAACATTGAGATATCACATCTCTGCTATCAAAAGGGTCTCAGGATTGGAATGGGAAGGAGTTGGATATCCCATCTAATGTTATAGGAAGAGTCTCAGGTTTGGTATTAGAAGCATTGAGATATCACATCTCATGCTATAGGAAGTGTCTCAGGATTGAAATGGGAAGGAGTTGGATATCACATCTCATGTTATAGGAAGGATCTCAGGTTTGGTATAAGCATTGAGATATCACATCTCTGCTATCGGAAGGGTCTCAGGATTGGAATGGGAAGGAGTTGGATATTCCCATCTCATGTTATGGGAAGGGTCTCAGGTTTGGTATTAGAAGCATTGAGATATCACATCTCATGCTATAGGAAGGGTCTCAGGATTGGAATGGGAAGGACTTGGATATCACATCTCATGCTATAGGGAGGGTCTCAAGTTTGATATTAGAAGCTTTGAGATATCACATCTCATGATATCGGAAGGGTCTCAGGATTGGAATGGGAAGGAGTTGGATATCACATCTCATGATAAAGGAAGGGTCTAAGGTTTGGAAGGGGAAGGATTTGGATATCACATCTCATGTTATATTACGGGTCTCAGGTTTGGTATTAGAAGCATTGAGATATCAAGTCTCATAGTATAGGAAGGGTCTCAGAATTGGAATGGGAAGAAGTTGGATATCACATCTCAAGCTATAGGAAGGGTCTCAGGATTGGAATGGGAAGGACTTGGATATCACATCTCATGCTATAGGAAGGCTCTCAGGTTTGGAAGGGAAAAGAGTTGGATATCACATTTCATGTTAGAGGTAGGATCTCAGGTTTGGTATTAGAGGCATTGAGATATCACATCTCATGCTATCAGAAGGGTCTCAGGAATGGAATGGGAAGGAGTTGGATATCACATCTCATGCTAAAGGGAGGGTCTCAGGTTTGGAAGGGGAAGGATTTGGATATCACATCTCATGTTATAGGAAGGATCTCAGGTTTGGTATTAGAAGCATTGAGATATCACATCTCATGCTATCGGAAGGATCTCAGGTTTGGTATTAGAAGCATTGAGATATCACATCTCATGCTATCAGAAGAGTCTCAGGATTGGAATAGGAAGGAGTTGGATATCACATCTCATGCTAAAGGGAGGGTCTCAGGTTTGGAAGGGGAAGGATTTGGATATCACATCTCATGTTATCGGAAGGATCTCACGTTTGGTATTAGAAGTATTGAGATATCATATCTCATGCTATAGGAAGGGTCTCAGGATTGGAATGGGAAGGAGTTGGATATCACATCTCATGCTATAGGGAGGGTCTCAGGATTGGAATGGGAAGGACTTAGATATCACATATCATGCTATAGGGAGGGTCTCAGTTTTGATATTAGAAGCATTGAGATATCACATCTCATGCTATCGGAAGTGTCTCAGGATTGGAATGGGAAGGAGCTGGATATCACATCTCATGCTAAAGGAAGGGTCTCAGGTTTGGAACGGGAAGGATTTGGATATCACATCTCATGTTATAGGAAGGGTCTCAGGTTTGGTATAAGCATTGAGATATCACATCTCTGCTATCGGAAGAGTCTCAGGATTGGAATGGGAAGGAGTTGGATATCCCATCTCATGTTATAGGACGGGTCTCAGGTTTGTTATTAGAATCATTGAGATATCATATTGCATGCTGTAGGAAGGGTCTAAGGGTTGGAATGTGAAGGACTTGGATATCACATCTCATGCTATAGATAGGCTCTTAGGTTTGGAAAGGGAAGGAGTTGGATATCACATTTCATGTTAGAGGAAGGATCTCAGGTTTGGTATTAGAAGCATAGAGATATCACATCTCATGCTATAGGAAGGGTCTCAGGATTGGAATGGGAAGCAGTTGGATATCACATCTCATGCTATAGGAAGGGTCTCAGGTTTGGTATAAGCATTGAGATATCACATCTCATGCTATAGGAAGGGTCTCAGGATTGGAATGGGAAGGACTTGGATATCACATCTCATGCTATAGGGAGGGTCTCAAGTTTGATATTAGAAGCTTTGAGATATCACATCTCATGATATCGGAAGGGTCTCAGGATTGGAATGGGAAGGAGTTGGATATCACATCTCATGATAAAGGAAGGGTCTAAGGTTTGGAAGGGGAAGGATTTGGATATCACATCTCATGTTATATTACGGGTCTCAGGTTTGGTATTAGAAGCATTGAGATATCAAGTCTCATAGTATAGGAAGGGTCTCAGAATTGGAATGGAAAGGAGTTGGATATCACATCTCAAGCTATAGGAAGGGTCTCAGGATTGGAATGGGAAGGACTTGGATATCACATCTCATGCTATAGGAAGGCTCTCAGGTTTGGAAGGGGAAAGAGTTGGATATCACATTTCATGTTAGAGGTAGGATCTCAGGTTTGGTATTAGAGGCATTGAGATATCACATCTCATGCTATCAGAAGGGTCTCAGGAATGGAATGGGAAGGAGTTGGATATCACATCTCATGCTAAAGGGAGGGTCTCAGGTTTGGAAGGGGAAGGATTTGGATATCACATCTCATGTTATAGGAAGGATCTCAGGTTTGGTATTAGAAGCATTGAGATATCACATCTCATGCTATCGGAAGGATCTCAGGTTTGGTATTAGAAGCATTGCGATATCACATCTCATGCTATCAGAAGAGTCTCAGGATTGGAATAGGAAGGAGTTGGATATCACATCTCATGCTAAAGGGAGGGCTTCAGGTTTGGAAGGGGAAGGATTTGGATATCACATCTCATGTTATCGGAAGGATCTCACGTTTGGTATTAGAAGTATTGAGATATCATATCTCATGCCATAGGAAGGGTCTCAGGATTGGAATGGGAAGGAGTTGGATATCACATCTCATGCTATAGGGAGGGTCTCAGGATTGGAATGGGAAGGACTTAGATATCACATATCATGCTATAGGGAGGGTCTCAGTTTTGATATTAGAAGCATTGAGATATCACATCTCATGCTATCGGAAGTGTCTCAGGATTGGAATGGGAAGGAGCTGGATATCACATCTCATGCTAAAGGAAGGGTCTCAGGTTTGGAACGGGAAGGATTTGGATATCACATCTCATGTTATAGGAAGGGTCTCAGGTTCGGTATAAGCATTGAGATATCACATCTCTGCTATCGGAAGAGTCTCAGGATTGGAATGGGAAGGAGTTGAATATCCCATCTCATGTTATAGGACGGGTCTCAGGTTTGTTATTAGAATCATTGAGATATCATATTGCATGCTGTAGGAAGGGTCTAAGGGTTGGAATGTGAAGGACTTGGATATCACATCTCATGCTATAGATAGGCTCTTAGGTTTGGAAAGGGAAGGAGTTGGATATCACATTTCATGTTAGAGGAAGGATCTCAGGTTTGGTATTAGAAGCATAGAGATATCACATCTCATGCTATAGGAATGGTCTCAGGATTGGAATGGGAAGCAGTTGGATATCACATCTCATGCTATAGGAAGTGTCTCAGGATTGGAATGGGAAGGACTTGGGTATCACATCTCATGCTATAGGGAGGGTCTCAAGTTTGATATTAGAAGCATTGAGATATCACATCTCATGCTATAGGAAGGGTCTCAGGATTGGAATGGGAAGGAGTTGGATATCACATCTCATGTTATAGGAAGGATCTCAGGTTTGGTATAAGCATTGAGATATCACATCTCTGCTATCGGAAGGGTCTCAGGATTGGAATGGGAAGGAGTTGGATATTCCCATCTCATGTTATAGGGAGGGTCTCAAGTTTGATATTAGAAGCATTGAGATATCACATTTCATGATATCGGAAGGGTCTCAAGATTGGAATGGGAAGGAGTTGGCTATCACATCTCATGATAAAGGAAGGGTCTAAGGTTTGGAAGGGGAAGCATTTGGATATCACATCTCATGTTATAGGACGGGTCTCAGGTTTGGTATTAGAAGCATTGAGATTTCAAGTCTCATGGTATAGGAAGGGTCTCAGAATTGGAATGGGAAGGAGTTGGATATCACATCTCAAGCTATAGGAAGGGTCTCAGGATTAGAATGGGAAGGAGTTTGATATCACATCTCATGCCATAGTATGGGTCTCAGGTTTGGTAGAAGCATTGGGATATCAGATCTCATGCTATCGGAAGGGTATCGGGATTGGATTTGGAAGGAGTTGGATATCCCATCTCATGCTATAGGAAGGGTCTCAGGTTGGAATGGGAAGGAGTTGGGTATCACATCTCATGTTATAGGAAGGGTCTCAGGATTGGAATGGGAAGGACTTGGATATCACATCTCATGCTATAGGAAGGCTCTCAGGTTTGCAAGGGGAAAGAGTTGGATATCACATTTCATGTTAGAGGTAGGATCTCAGGTTTGGTATTAGAAGTATTGAGATATCACATCTCATGCTATCAGAAGGATCTCAGGTTTGGTATAGAAGCATTGAGATATCATATCTTATGCTATCAGAAGAGTCTCAGGATTGGAATGGGAAGGAGTTGGATATCACATCTCATGCTAAAGGGAGGGTCTCAGGTTTGGAAGATAAGGATTTGGATATCACATCTCATGTTATAGGAAGGATCTCAGGTTTGGTATTAGAAGTATTGAGATATCACATCTCATGCTATCGGAAGGATTTCAGGTTTCGTATAGAAGCATTGAGATATCATATCTTATGCTATCAGAAGGGTCTCAGGATTGGAATGGGAAGGAGTTGGATATCACATCTCATGCTAAAGGGCGGGTCTCAGGTTTGGAAGGGGAAGGATTTGGATATCACATCTCATGTTATAGGACGGATCTCAGGTTTGGTATTAGAAGTATTGAGATATCACATCTCATGTTATCGGAAGGATCTCAGGTTTGGTATTAGAAGTATTGAGATATCACCTCTCATGCTATAGGAAGGGTCTCAGGATTGGAATGGGAAGGAGTTGGATATCACATCTCATGCTAAAGGAAGGGTCTCAGGTTTGGTAGAAGCATTGAGATATCACATCTCATGCTATAGGAAGGGTCTCAGGATTGGAATGGGAAGGACTTAGATATCACATATCATGCTATAGGGAGGGTCTCAGTTTTGATATTAGAAGCATTGAGATATCACATCTCATGCTATCGGAAGTGTCTCAGGATTGGAATGGGAAGGAGCTGGATATCACATCTCATGCTAAAGGAAGGGTCTCAGGTTTGGAACGGGAAGGAGTTGGATATCACATCTCATGTTATAGGAAGGGTCTCAGGTTTGGTATAAACATTGAGATATCACATCTCTGCTATCGGAAGTGTCTCAGGATTGGAATGGGAAGGAGTTGGATATCCCATCTCATGTTATAGGACGGGTCTCAGGTTTTTTATTAGAATCATTGAGATATCATATTGCATGCTGTAGGAAGGGTCTAAGGATTGGAATGGGAAGGACTTGGATATCACATCTCATGCTATAGATAGGCTCTCAGGTTTGGAAAGTGAAGGAGTTGGATATCACATTTCATGTTAGAGGAAGGATCTCAGGTTTGGTATTAGAGGCATTGAGATATCACATCTCAGGCTATAGGAAGGGTCTCAGGATTGGAATGGGAAGGAGTTGGATATCACATCTCATGCTATAGGAAGGGTCTCAGGTTTGGTATAAGCATTGAGATATCACATCTCATGCTATAGGAAGGGACCAGGATTGGAATGGAAGGAGTTGGATATCACATCTCATGTTATAGGAAGGATCTCAGGTTTGGTATTAGAAGCATTGAGACATCACATCTCATGCTATAGGAAGGGTCTCAGGATTGGAATGGGAAGGAGTTGGATATCACATCTCATGCTATAGGAAGGGTCTCAGGATTGGAATGGGAAGGAGTTGAATATGACATCTCATGCCTTAGGAAGGGTCTCAGGTTTGGTATAAACATTGAGATATCACATCTCTGCTATCAAAAGGGTCTCAGGATTGGAATGGGAAGGAGTTGGATATCCCATCTCATGTTATAGGAAGAGTCTCAGGTTTGGTATTAGAAGCATTGAGATATCACATCTCATGCTATAGGAAGTGTCTCAGGATTGGAATGGGAAGGACTTGGATATCACATCTCATGCTATAGGTAGGGTCTCAAGTTTGATATTAGAAGCATTGAGATATCACATCTCATGCTATAGGAAGGGTCTGAGGATTGGAATGGGAAGGAGTTGGATATCACATCTCATGCTATGGGAAGGGTCTCAGGTTTGGTATAAGCAGTGAGATATCACATCTCATGCTATAGGAAGTGTCTCAGGATTGGAATGGGAAGGAGTTGGATATCACATCTCATGTTATAGGAAGGATCTCAGGTTTGGTATAAGCATTGAGATATCACATCTCTGCTATCGGAAGGGTCTCAGGATTGGAATGGGAAGGAGTTGGATATTCCCATCTCATGTTATAGAAAGGGTCTCAGGTTTGGTATTAGAAGCATTGAGATATCACATCTCATGCTATAGGAAGGGTCTCAGGATTGGAATGGGAAGGACTTGGATATCACATCTCATGCTATAGGGAGGGTCTCAAGTTTGATATTAGAAGCTTTGAGATATCACATCTCATGATATCGGAAGGGTCTCAGGATTGGAATGGGAAGGAGTTGGATATCACATCTCAAGCTATAGGAAGGGTCTCAGGATTAGAATGGGAAGGAGTTTGATATCACATCTCATGCCATAGTATGGGTCTCAGGTTTGGTAGAAGCATTGGGATATCAGATCTCATGCTATCGGAAGGGTATCGGGATTGGATTTGGAAGGAGTTGGATATCCCATCTCATGCTATAGGAAGGGTCTCAGGTTGGAATGGGAAGGATTTGGGTATCACATCTCATGTTATAGGAAGGGTCTCAGGATTGGAATGGGAAGGACTTGGATATCACATCTCATGCTATAGGAAGGCTCTCAGGTTTGCAAGGGGAAAGAGTTGGATATCACATTTCATGTTAGAGGTAGGATCTCAGGTTTGGTATTAGAAGTATTGAGATATCACATCTCATGCTATCAGAAGGATCTCAGGTTTGGTATAGAAGCATTGAGATATCATATCTTATGCTATCAGAAGAGTCTCAGGATTGGAATGGGAAGGAGTTGGATATCACATCTCATGCTAAAGGGAGGGTCTCAGGTTTGGAAGATAAGGATTTGGATATCACATCTCATGTTATAGGAAGGATCTCAGGTTTGGTATTAGAAGTATTGAGATATCACATCTCATGCTATCGGAAGGATCTCAGGTTTGGTATAGAAGCATTGAGATATCATATCTTATGCTATCAGAAGGGCCTCAGGATTGGAATGGGAAGGAGTTGGATATCACATCTCATGCTAAAGGAAGGGTCTCAGGTTTGGTAGAAGCATTGAGATATCACATCTCATGCTATAGGAAGGGTCTCAGGATTGGAATGGGAAGGACTTAGATATCACATATCATGCTATAGGGAGGGTCTCAGTTTTGATATTAGAAGCATTGAGATATCACATCTCATGCTATCGGAAGTGTCTCAGGATTGGAATGGGAAGGAGCTGGATATCACATCTCATGCTAAAGGAAGGGTCTCAGGTTTGGAACGGGAAGGAGTTGGATATCACATCTCATGTTATAGGAAGGGTCTCAGGTTTGGTATAAACATTGAGATATCACATCTCTGCTATCGGAAGTGTCTCAGGATTGGAATGGGAAGGAGTTGGATATCCCATCTCATGTTATAGGACGGGTCTCAGGTTTTTTATTAGAATCATTGAGATATCATATTGCATGCTGTAGGAAGGGTCTAAGGATTGGAATGGGAAGGACTTGGATATCACATCTCATGCTATAGATAGGCTCTCAGGTTTGGAAAGTGAAGGAGTTGGATATCACATTTCATGTTAGAGGAAGGATCTCAGGTTTGGTATTAGAGGCATTGAGATATCACATCTCAGGCTATAGGAAGGGTCTCAGGATTGGAATGGGAAGGAGTTGGATATCACATCTCATGCTATAGGAAGGGTCTCAGGTTTGGTATAAGCATTGAGATATCACATCTCATGCTATAGGAAGGGTCCAGGATTGGAATGGAAGGAGTTGGATATCACATCTCATGTTATAGGAAGGATCTCAGGTTTGGTATTAGAAGCATTGAGACATCACATCTCATGCTATAGGAAGGGTCTCAGGATTGGAATGGGAAGGAGTTGGATATCACATCTCATGCTATAGGAAGGGTCTCAGGATTGGAATGGGAAGGAGTTGAATATGACATCTCATGCCGTAGGAAGGGTCTCAGGTTTGGTATAAACATTGAGATATCACATCTCTGCTATCAAAAGGGTCTCAGGATTGGAATGGGAAGGAGTTGGATATCCCATCTCATGTTATAGGAAGAGTCTCAGGTTTGGTATTAGAAGCATTGAGATATCACATCTCATGCTATAGGAAGTGTCTCAGGATTGAAATGGGAAGGAGTTGGATATCACATCTCATGTTATAGGAAGGATCTCAGGTTTGGTATAAGCATTGAGATATCACATCTCTGCTATCGGAAGGGTCTCAGGATTGGAATGGGAAGGAGTTGGATATTCCCATCTCATGTTATGGGAAGGGTCTCAGGTTTGGTATTAGAAGCATTGAGATATCACATCTCATGCTATAGGAAGGGTCTCAGGATTGGAATGGGAAGGACTTGGATATCACATCTCATGCTATAGGGAGGGTCTCAAGTTTGATATTAGAAGCTTTGAGATATCACATCTCATGATATCGGAAGGGTCTCAGGATTGGAATGGGAAGGAGTTGGATATCACATCTCATGATAAAGGAAGGGTCTAAGGTTTGGAAGGGGAAGGATTTGGATATCACATCTCATGTTATATTACGGGTCTCAGGTTTGGTATTAGAAGCATTGAGATATCAAGTCTCATAGTATAGGAAGGGTCTCAGAATTGGAATGGGAAGAAGTTGGATATCACATCTCAAGCTATAGGAAGGGTCTCAGGATTGGAATGGGAAGGACTTGGATATCACATCTCATGCTATAGGAAGGCTCTCAGGTTTGGAAGGGAAAAGAGTTGGATATCACATTTCATGTTAGAGGTAGGATCTCAGGTTTGGTATTAGAGGCATTGAGATATCACATCTCATGCTATCAGAAGGGTCTCAGGAATGGAATGGGAAGGAGTTGGATATCACATCTCATGCTAAAGGGAGGGTCTCAGGTTTGGAAGGGGAAGGATTTGGATATCACATCTCATGTTATAGGAAGGATCTCAGGTTTGGTATTAGAAGCATTGAGATATCACATCTCATGCTATCGGAAGGATCTCAGGTTTGGTATTAGAAGCATTGAGATATCACATCTCATGCTATCAGAAGAGTCTCAGGATTGGAATAGGAAGGAGTTGGATATCACATCTCATGCTAAAGGGAGGGTCTCAGGTTTGGAAGGGGAAGGATTTGGATATCACATCTCATGTTATCGGAAGGATCTCACGTTTGGTATTAGAAGTATTGAGATATCATATCTCATGCTATAGGAAGGGTCTCAGGATTGGAATGGGAAGGAGTTGGATATCACATCTCATGCTATAGGGAGGGTCTCAGGATTGGAATGGGAAGGACTTAGATATCACATATCATGCTATAGGGAGGGTCTCAGTTTTGATATTAGAAGCATTGAGATATCACATCTCATGCTATCGGAAGTGTCTCAGGATTGGAATGGGAAGGAGCTGGATATCACATCTCATGCTAAAGGAAGGGTCTCAGGTTTGGAACGGGAAGGATTTGGATATCACATCTCATGTTATAGGAAGGGTCTCAGGTTTGGTATAAGCATTGAGATATCACATCTCTGCTATCGGAAGAGTCTCAGGATTGGAATGGGAAGGAGTTGGATATCCCATCTCATGTTATAGGACGGGTCTCAGGTTTGTTATTAGAATCATTGAGATATCATATTGCATGCTGTAGGAAGGGTCTAAGGGTTGGAATGTGAAGGACTTGGATATCACATCTCATGCTATAGATAGGCTCTTAGGTTTGGAAAGGGAAGGAGTTGGATATCACATTTCATGTTAGAGGAAGGATCTCAGGTTTGGTATTAGAAGCATAGAGATATCACATCTCATGCTATAGGAAGGGTCTCAGGATTGGAATGGGAAGCAGTTGGATATCACATCTCATGCTATAGGAAGGGTCTCAGGTTTGGTATAAGCATTGAGATATCACATCTCATGCTATAGGAAGGGTCTCAGGATTGGAATGGGAAGGACTTGGATATCACATCTCATGCTATAGGGAGGGTCTCAAGTTTGATATTAGAAGCTTTGAGATATCACATCTCATGATATCGGAAGGGTCTCAGGATTGGAATGGGAAGGAGTTGGATATCACATCTCATGATAAAGGAAGGGTCTAAGGTTTGGAAGGGGAAGGATTTGGATATCACATCTCATGTTATATTACGGGTCTCAGGTTTGGTATTAGAAGCATTGAGATATCAAGTCTCATAGTATAGGAAGGGTCTCAGAATTGGAATGGAAAGGAGTTGGATATCACATCTCAAGCTATAGGAAGGGTCTCAGGATTGGAATGGGAAGGACTTGGATATCACATCTCATGCTATAGGAAGGCTCTCAGGTTTGGAAGGGGAAAGAGTTGGATATCACATTTCATGTTAGAGGTAGGATCTCAGGTTTGGTATTAGAGGCATTGAGATATCACATCTCATGCTATCAGAAGGGTCTCAGGAATGGAATGGGAAGGAGTTGGATATCACATCTCATGCTAAAGGGAGGGTCTCAGGTTTGGAAGGGGAAGGATTTGGATATCACATCTCATGTTATAGGAAGGATCTCAGGTTTGGTATTAGAAGCATTGAGATATCACATCTCATGCTATCGGAAGGATCTCAGGTTTGGTATTAGAAGCATTGCGATATCACATCTCATGCTATCAGAAGAGTCTCAGGATTGGAATAGGAAGGAGTTGGATATCACATCTCATGCTAAAGGGAGGGCTTCAGGTTTGGAAGGGGAAGGATTTGGATATCACATCTCATGTTATCGGAAGGATCTCACGTTTGGTATTAGAAGTATTGAGATATCATATCTCATGCTATAGGAAGGGTCTCAGGATTGGAATGGGAAGGAGTTGGATATCACATCTCATGCTATAGGGAGGGTCTCAGGATTGGAATGGGAAGGACTTAGATATCACATATCATGCTATAGGGAGGGTCTCAGTTTTGATATTAGAAGCATTGAGATATCACATCTCATGCTATCGGAAGTGTCTCAGGATTGGAATGGGAAGGAGCTGGATATCACATCTCATGCTAAAGGAAGGGTCTCAGGTTTGGAACGGGAAGGATTTGGATATCACATCTCATGTTATAGGAAGGGTCTCAGGTTTGGTATAAGCATTGAGATATCACATCTCTGCTATCGGAAGAGTCTCAGGATTGGAATGGGAAGGAGTTGAATATCCCATCTCATGTTATAGGACGGGTCTCAGGTTTGTTATTAGAATCATTGAGATATCATATTGCATGCTGTAGGAAGGGTCTAAGGGTTGGAATGTGAAGGACTTGGATATCACATCTCATGCTATAGATAGGCTCTTAGGTTTGGAAAGGGAAGGAGTTGGATATCACATTTCATGTTAGAGGAAGGATCTCAGGTTTGGTATTAGAAGCATAGAGATATCACATCTCATGCTATAGGAATGGTCTCAGGATTGGAATGGGAAGCAGTTGGATATCACATCTCATGCTATAGGAAGTGTCTCAGGATTGGAATGGGAAGGACTTGGGTATCACATCTCATGCTATAGGGAGGGTCTCAAGTTTGATATTAGAAGCATTGAGATATCACATCTCATGCTATAGGAAGGGTCTCAGGATTGGAATGGGAAGGAGTTGGATATCACATCTCATGTTATAGGAAGGATCTCAGGTTTGGTATAAGCATTGAGATATCACATCTCTGCTATCGGAAGGGTCTCAGGATTGGAATGGGAAGGAGTTGGATATTCCCATCTCATGTTATAGGGAGGGTCTCAAGTTTGATATTAGAAGCATTGAGATATCACATTTCATGATATCGGAAGGGTCTCAAGATTGGAATGGGAAGGAGTTGGCTATCACATCTCATGATAAAGGAAGGGTCTAAGGTTTGGAAGGGGAAGCATTTGGATATCACATCTCATGTTATAGGACGGGTCTCAGGTTTGGTATTAGAAGCATTGAGATTTCAAGTCTCATGGTATAGGAAGGGTCTCAGAATTGGAATGGGAAGGAGTTGGATATCACATCTCAAGCTATAGGAAGGGTCTCAGGATTAGAATGGGAAGGAGTTTGATATCACATCTCATGCCATAGTATGGGTCTCAGGTTTGGTAGAAGCATTGGGATATCAGATCTCATGCTATCGGAAGGGTATCGGGATTGGATTTGGAAGGAGTTGGATATCCCATCTCATGCTATAGGAAGGGTCTCAGGTTGGAATGGGAAGGAGTTGGGTATCACATCTCATGTTATAGGAAGGGTCTCAGGATTGGAATGGGAAGGACTTGGATATCACATCTCATGCTATAGGAAGGCTCTCAGGTTTGCAAGGGGAAAGAGTTGGATATCACATTTCATGTTAGAGGTAGGATCTCAGGTTTGGTATTAGAAGTATTGAGATATCACATCTCATGCTATCAGAAGGATCTCAGGTTTGGTATAGAAGCATTGAGATATCATATCTTATGCTATCAGAAGAGTCTCAGGATTGGAATGGGAAGGAGTTGGATATCACATCTCATGCTAAAGGGAGGGTCTCAGGTTTGGAAGATAAGGATTTGGATATCACATCTCATGTTATAGGAAGGATCTCAGGTTTGGTATTAGAAGTATTGAGATATCACATCTCATGCTATCGGAAGGATTTCAGGTTTCGTATAGAAGCATTGAGATATCATATCTTATGCTATCAGAAGGGTCTCAGGATTGGAATGGGAAGGAGTTGGATATCACATCTCATGCTAAAGGGCGGGTCTCAGGTTTGGAAGGGGAAGGATTTGGATATCACATCTCATGTTATAGGACGGATCTCAGGTTTGGTATTAGAAGTATTGAGATATCACATCTCATGTTATCGGAAGGATCTCAGGTTTGGTATTAGAAGTATTGAGATATCACCTCTCATGCTATAGGAAGGGTCTCAGGATTGGAATGGGAAGGAGTTGGATATCACATCTCATGCTAAAGGAAGGGTCTCAGGTTTGGTAGAAGCATTGAGATATCACATCTCATGCTATAGGAAGGGTCTCAGGATTGGAATGGGAAGGACTTAGATATCACATATCATGCTATAGGGAGGGTCTCAGTTTTGATATTAGAAGCATTGAGATATCACATCTCATGCTATCGGAAGTGTCTCAGGATTGGAATGGGAAGGAGCTGGATATCACATCTCATGCTAAAGGAAGGGTCTCAGGTTTGGAACGGGAAGGAGTTGGATATCACATCTCATGTTATAGGAAGGGTCTCAGGTTTGGTATAAACATTGAGATATCACATCTCTGCTATCGGAAGTGTCTCAGGATTGGAATGGGAAGGAGTTGGATATCCCATCTCATGTTATAGGACGGGTCTCAGGTTTTTTATTAGAATCATTGAGATATCATATTGCATGCTGTAGGAAGGGTCTAAGGATTGGAATGGGAAGGACTTGGATATCACATCTCATGCTATAGATAGGCTCTCAGGTTTGGAAAGTGAAGGAGTTGGATATCACATTTCATGTTAGAGGAAGGATCTCAGGTTTGGTATTAGAGGCATTGAGATATCACATCTCAGGCTATAGGAAGGGTCTCAGGATTGGAATGGGAAGGAGTTGGATATCACATCTCATGTTATAGGAAGGATCTCAGGTTTGGTATAAGCATTGAGATATCACATCTCTGCTATCGGAAGGGTCTCAGGATTGGAATGGGAAGGGGTTGGATATTCCCATCTCATGTTATGGGAAGGGTCTCAGGTTTGGTATTAGAAGCATTGAGATATCACATCTCATGCTATAGGAAGGGTCTCAGGATTGGAATGGGAAGGACTTGGATATCACATCTCATGCTATAGGGAGGGTCTCAAGTTTGATATTAGAAGCTTTGAGATATCACATCTCATGATATCGGAAGGGTCTCAGGATTGGAATGGGAAGGAGTTGGATATCACATCTCATGATAAAGGAAGGGTCTAAGGTTTGGAAGGGGAAGGATTTGGATATCACATCTCATGTTATATTACGGGTCTCAGGTTTGGTATTAGAAGCATTGAGATATCAAGTCTCATAGTATAGGAAGGGTCTCAGAATTGGAATGGGAAGAAGTTGGATATCACATCTCAAGCTACAGGAAGGGTCTCAGGATTGGAATGGGAAGGACTTGGATATCACATCTCATGCTATAGGAAGGCTCTCAGGTTTGGAAGGGAAAAGAGTTGGATATCACATTTCATGTTAGAGGTAGGATCTCAGGTTTGGTATTAGAGGCATTGAGATATCACATCTCATGCTATCAGAAGGGTCTCAGGAATGGAATGGGAAGGAGTTGGATATCACATCTCATGCTAAAGGGAGGGTCTCAGGTTTGGAAGGGGAAGGATTTGGATATCACATCTCATGTTATAGGAAGGATCTCAGGTTTGGTATTAGAAGCATTGAGATATCACATCTCATGCTATCGGAAGGATCTCAGGTTTGGTATTAGAAGCATTGAGATATCACATCTCATGCTATCAGAAGAGTCTCAGGATTGGAATAGGAAGGAGTTGGATATCACATCTCATGCTAAAGGGAGGGTCTCAGGTTTGGAAGGGGAAGGATTTGGATATCACATCTCATGTTATCGGAAGGATCTCACGTTTGGTATTAGAAGTATTGAGATATCATATCTCATGCTATAGGAAGGGTCTCAGGATTGGAATGGGAAGGAGTTGGATATCACATCTCATGCTATAGGGAGGGTCTCAGGATTGGAATGGGAAGGACTTAGATATCACATATCATGCTATAGGGAGGGTCTCAGTTTTGATATTAGAAGCATTGAGATATCACATCTCATGCTATCGGAAGTGTCTCAGGATTGGAATGGGAAGGAGCTGGATATCACATCTCATGCTAAAGGAAGGGTCTCAGGTTTGGAACGGGAAGGATTTGGATATCACATCTCATGGTATAGGAAGGGTCTCAGGTTTGGTATAAGCATTGAGATATCACATCTCTGCTATCGGAAGAGTCTCAGGATTGGAATGGGAAGGAGTTGGATATCCCATCTCATGTTATAGGACGGGTCTCAGGTTTGTTATTAGAATCATTGAGATATCATATTGCATGCTGTAGGAAGGGTCTAAGGGTTGGAATGTGAAGGACTTGGATATCACATCTCATGCTATAGATAGGCTCTTAGGTTTGGAAAGGGAAGGAGTTGGATATCACATTTCATGTTAGAGGAAGGATCTCAGGTTTGGTATTAGAAGCATAGAGATATCACATCTCATGCTATAGGAAGGGTCTCAGGATTGGAATGGGAAGCAGTTGGATATCACATCTCATGCTATAGGAAGGGTCTCAGGTTTGGTATAAGCATTGAGATATCACATCTCATGCTATAGGAAGGGTCTCAGGATTGGAATGGGAAGGACTTGGATATCACATCTCATGCTATAGGGAGGGTCTCAAGTTTGATATTAGAAGCTTTGAGATATCACATCTCATGATATCGGAAGGGTCTCAGGATTGGAATGGGAAGGAGTTGGATATCACATCTCATGATAAAGGAAGGGTCTAAGGTTTGGAAGGGGAAGGATTTGGATATCACATCTCATGTTATATTACGGGTCTCAGGTTTGGTATTAGAAGCATTGAGATATCAAGTCTCATAGTATAGGAAGGGTCTCAGAATTGGAATGGAAAGGAGTTGGATATCACATCTCAAGCTATAGGAAGGGTCTCAGGATTGGAATGGGAAGGACTTGGATATCACATCTCATGCTATAGGAAGGCTCTCAGGTTTGGAAGGGGAAAGAGTTGGATATCACATTTCATGTTAGAGGTAGGATCTCAGGTTTGGTATTAGAGGCATTGAGATATCACATCTCATGCTATCAGAAGGGTCTCAGGAATGGAATGGGAAGGAGTTGGATATCACATCTCATGCTAAAGGGAGGGTCTCAGGTTTGGAAGGGGAAGGATTTGGATATCACATCTCATGTTATAGGAAGGATCTCAGGTTTGGTATTAGAAGCATTGAGATATCACATCTCATGCTATCGGAAGGATCTCAGGTTTGGTATTAGAAGCATTGAGATATCACATCTCATGCTATCAGAAGAGTCTCAGGATTGGAATAGGAAGGAGTTGGATATCACATCTCATGCTAAAGGGAGGGCTTCAGGTTTGGAAGGGGAAGGATTTGGATATCACATCTCATGTTATCGGAAGGATCTCACGTTTGGTATTAGAAGTATTGAGATATCATATCTCATGCTATAGGAAGGGTCTCAGGATTGGAATGGGAAGGAGTTGGATATCACATCTCATGCTATAGGGAGGGTCTCAGGATTGGAATGGGAAGGACTTAGATATCACATATCATGCTATAGGGAGGGTCTCAGTTTTGATATTAGAAGCATTGAGATATCACATCTCATGCTATCGGAAGTGTCTCAGGATTGGAATGGGAAAGAGCTGGATATCACATCTCATGCTAAAGGAAGGGTCTCAGGTTTGGAACGGGAAGGATTTGGATATCACATCTCATGTTATAGGAAGGGTCTCAGGTTTGGTATAAGCATTGAGATATCACATCTCTGCTATCGGAAGAGTCTCAGGATTGGAATGGGAAGGAGTTGAATATCCCATCTCATGTTATAGGACGGGTCTCAGGTTTGTTATTAGAATCATTGAGATATCATATTGCATGCTGTAGGAAGGGTCTAAGGGTTGGAATGTGAAGGACTTGGATATCACATCTCATGCTATAGATAGGCTCTTAGGTTTGGAAAGGGAAGGAGTTGGATATCACATTTCATGTTAGAGGAAGGATCTCAGGTTTGGTATTAGAAGCATAGAGATATCACATCTCATGCTATAGGAATGGTCTCAGGATTGGAATGGGAAGCAGTTGGATATCACATCTCATGCTATAGGAAGTGTCTCAGGATTGGAATGGGAAGGACTTGGGTATCACATCTCATGCTATAGGGAGGGTCTCAAGTTTGATATTAGAAGCATTGAGATATCACATCTCATGCTATAGGAAGGGTCTCAGGATTGGAATGGGAAGGAGTTGGATATCACATCTCATGTTATAGGAAGGATCTCAGGTTTGGTATAAGCATTGAGATATCACATCTCTGCTATCGGAAGGGTCTCAGGATTGGAATGGGAAGGAGTTGGATATTCCCATCTCATGTTATAGGGAGGGTCTCAAGTTTGATATTAGAAGCATTGAGATATCACATTTCATGATATCGGAAGGGTCTCAAGATTGGAATGGGAAGGAGTTGGCTATCACATCTCATGATAAAGGAAGGGTCTAAGGTTTGGAAGGGGAAGCATTTGGATATCACATCTCATGTTATAGGACGGGTCTCAGGTTTGGTATTAGAAGCATTGAGATTTCAAGTCTCATGGTATAGGAAGGGTCTCAGAATTGGAATGGGAAGGAGTTGGATATCACATCTCAAGCTATAGGAAGGGTCTCAGGATTAGAATGGGAAGGAGTTTGATATCACATCTCATGCCATAGTATGGGTCTCAGGTTTGGTAGAAGCATTGGGATATCAGATCTCATGCTATCGGAAGGGTATCGGGATTGGATTTGGAAGGAGTTGGATATCCCATCTCATGCTATAGGAAGGGTCTCAGGTTGGAATGGGAAGGAGTTGGGTATCACATCTCATGTTATAGGAAGGGTCTCAGGATTGGAATGGGAAGGACTTGGATATCACATCTCATGCTATAGGAAGGCTCTCAGGTTTGCAAGGGGAAAGAGTTGGATATCACATTTCATGTTAGAGGTAGGATCTCAGGTTTGGTATTAGAAGTATTGAGATATCACATCTCATGCTATCAGAAGGATCTCAGGTTTGGTATAGAAGCATTGAGATATCATATCTTATGCTATCAGAAGAGTCTCAGGATTGGAATGGGAAGGAGTTGGATATCACATCTCATGCTAAAGGGAGGGTCTCAGGTTTGGAAGATAAGGATTTGGATATCACATCTCATGTTATAGGAAGGATCTCAGGTTTGGTATTAGAAGTATTGAGATATCACATCTCATGCTATCGGAAGGATTTCAGGTTTCGTATAGAAGCATTGAGATATCATATCTTATGCTATCAGAAGGGTCTCAGGATTGGAATGGGAAGGAGTTGGATATCACATCTCATGCTAAAGGGCGGGTCTCAGGTTTGGAAGGGGAAGGATTTGGATATCACATCTCATGTTATAGGACGGATCTCAGGTTTGGTATTAGAAGTATTGAGATATCACATCTCATGTTATCGGAAGGATCTCAGGTTTGGTATTAGAAGTATTGAGATATCACCTCTCATGCTATAGGAAGGGTCTCAGGATTGGAATGGGAAGGAGTTGGATATCACATCTCATGCTAAAGGAAGGGTCTCAGGTTTGGTAGAAGCATTGAGATATCACATCTCATGCTATAGGAAGGGTCTCAGGATTGGAATGGGAAGGACTTAGATATCACATATCATGCTATAGGGAGGGTCTCAGTTTTGATATTAGAAGCATTGAGATATCACATCTCATGCTATCGGAAGTGTCTCAGGATTGGAATGGGAAGGAGCTGGATATCACATCTCATGCTAAAGGAAGGGTCTCAGGTTTGGAACGGGAAGGAGTTGGATATCACATCTCATGTTATAGGAAGGGTCTCAGGTTTGGTATAAACATTGAGATATCACATCTCTGCTATCGGAAGTGTCTCAGGATTGGAATGGGAAGGAGTTGGATATCCCATCTCATGTTATAGGACGGGTCTCAGGTTTTTTATTAGAATCATTGAGATATCATATTGCATGCTGTAGGAAGGGTCTAAGGATTGGAATGGGAAGGACTTGGATATCACATCTCATGCTATAGATAGGCTCTCAGGTTTGGAAAGTGAAGGAGTTGGATATCACATTTCATGTTAGAGGAAGGATCTCAGGTTTGGTATTAGAGGCATTGAGATATCACATCTCAGGCTATAGGAAGGGTCTCAGGATTGGAATGGGAAGGAGTTGGATATCACATCTCATGCTATAGGAAGGGTCTCAGGTTTGGTATAAGCATTGAGATATCACATCTCATGCTATAGGAAGGGTCCAGGATTGGAATGGAAGGAGTTGGATATCACATCTCATGTTATAGGAAGGATCTCAGGTTTGGTATTAGAAGCATTGAGACATCACATCTCATGCTATAGGAAGGGTCTCAGGATTGGAATGGGAAGGAGTTGGATATCACATCTCATGCTATAGGAAGGGTCTCAGGATTGGAATGGGAAGGAGTTGAATATGACATCTCATGCCTTAGGAAGGGTCTCAGGTTTGGTATAAACATTGAGATATCACATCTCTGCTATCAAAAGGGTCTCAGGATTGGAATGGGAAGGAGTTGGATATCCCATCTCATGTTATAGGAAGAGTCTCAGGTTTGGTATTAGAAGCATTGAGATATCACATCTCATGCTATAGGAAGTGTCTCAGGATTGGAATGGGAAGGACTTGGATATCACATCTCATGCTATAGGTAGGGTCTCAAGTTTGATATTAGAAGCATTGAGATATCACATCTCATGCTATAGGAAGGGTCTGAGGATTGGAATGGGAAGGAGTTGGATATCACATCTCATGCTATGGGAAGGGTCTCAGGTTTGGTATAAGCAGTGAGATATCACATCTCATGCTATAGGAAGTGTCTCAGGATTGGAATGGGAAGGAGTTGGATATCACATCTCATGTTATAGGAAGGATCTCAGGTTTGGTATAAGCATTGAGATATCACATCTCTGCTATCGGAAGGGTCTCAGGATTGGAATGGGAAGGAGTTGGATATTCCCATCTCATGTTATAGGAAGGGTCTCAGGTTTGGTATTAGAAGCATTGAGATATCACATCTCATGCTATAGGAAGGGTCTCAGGATTGGAATGGGAAGGACTTGGATATCACATCTCATGCTATAGGGAGGGTCTCAAGTTTGATATTAGAAGCTTTGAGATATCACATCTCATGATATCGGAAGGGTCTCAGGATTGGAATGGGAAGGAGTTGGATATCACATCTCATGATAAAGGAAGGGTCTAAGGTTTGGAAGGGGAAGGATTTGGATATCACATCTCATGTTATATTACGGGTCTCAGGTTTGGTATTAGAAGCATTGAGATATCAAGTCTCATAGTATAGGAAGGGTCTCAGAATTGGAATGGGAAGGAGTTGGATATCACATCTCAAGCTATAGGAAGGGTCTCAGGATTGGAATGGGAAGGACTTGGATATCACATCTCATGCTATAGGAAGGCTCTCAGGTTTGGAAGGGGAAAGAGTTGGATATCACATTTCATGTTAGAGGTAGGATCTCAGGTTTGGTATTAGAGGCATTGAGATATCACATCTCATGCTATCAGAAGGGTCTCAGGAATGGAATGGGAAGGAGTTGGATATCACATCTCATGCTAAAGGGAGGGTCTCAGGTTTGGAAGGGGAAGGATTTGGATATCACATCTCATGTTATAGGAAGGATCTCAGGTTTGGTATTAGAAGCATTGAGATATCACGTCTCATGCTATCGGAAGGATCTCAGGTTTGGTATTAGAAGCATTGAGATATCACATCTCATGCTATCAGAAGAGTCTCAGGATTGGAATAGGAAGGAGTTGGATATCACATCTCATGCTAAAGGGAGGGTCTCAGGTTTGGAAGGGGAAGGATTTGGATATCACATCTCATGTTATCGGAAGGATCTCACGTTTGGTATTAGAAGTATTGAGATATCATATCTCATGCTATAGGAAGGGTCTCAGGATTGGAATGGGAAGGAGTTGGATATCACATCTCATGCTATAGGGAGGGTCTCAGGATTGGAATGGGAAGGACTTAGATATCACATATCATGCTATAGGGAGGGTCTCAGTTTTGATATTAGAAGCATTGAGATATCACATCTCATGCTATCGGAAGTGTCTCAGGATTGGAATGGGAAGGAGCTGGATATCACATCTCATGCCAAAGGAAGGGTCTCAGGTTTGGAACGGGAAGGATTTGGATATCACATCTCATGTTATAGGAAGGGTCTCAGGTTTGGTATAAGCATTGAGATATCACATCTCTGCTATCGGAAGAGTCTCAGGATTGGAATGGGAAGGAGTTGGATATCCCATCTCATGTTATAGGACGGGTCTCAGGTTTGTTATTAGAATCATTGAGATATCATATTGCATGCTGTAGGAAGGGTCTAAGGGTTGGAATGTGAAGGACTTGGATATCACATCTCATGCTATAGATAGGCTCTTAGGTTTGGAAAGGGAAGGAGTTGGATATCACATTTCATGTTAGAGGAAGGATCTCAGGTTTGGTATTAGAAGCATAGAGATATCACATCTCATGCTCTAGGAAGGGTCTCAGGATTGGAATGGGAAGCAGTTGGATATCACATCTCATGCTATAGGAAGGGTCTCAGGTTTGGTATAAGCATTGAGATA
The DNA here is from genome assembly GCF_040938575.1 of Ambystoma mexicanum. Taxonomy (NCBI): domain Eukaryota; kingdom Metazoa; phylum Chordata; class Amphibia; order Caudata; family Ambystomatidae; genus Ambystoma; species Ambystoma mexicanum. The sequence goes on from NW_027182364.1 coordinate 295,150, forward strand.
TCACATCTCATGCTATAGGAAGGGTCTCAGGATTGGAATGGGAAGGACTTGGATATCACATCTCATGCTATAGGGAGGGTCTCAAGTTTGATATTAGAAGCTTTGAGATATCACATCTCATGATATCGGAAGGGTCTCAGGATTGGAATGGGAAGGAGTTGGATATCACATCTCATGATAAAGGAAGGGTCTAAGGTTTGGAAGGGGAAGGATTTGGATATCACATCTCATGTTATATTACGGGTCTCAGGTTTGGTATTAGAAGCATTGAGATATCAAGTCTCATAGTATAGGAAGGGTCTCAGAATTGGAATGGGAAGGAGTTGGATATCACATCTCAAGCTATAGGAAGGGTCTCAGGATTGGAATGGGAAGGACTTGGATATCACATCTCATGCTATAGGAAGGCTCTCAGGTTTGGAAGGGGAAAGAGTTGGATATCACATTTCATGTTAGAGGTAGGATCTCAGGTTTGGTATTAGAGGCATTGAGATATCACATCTCATGCTATCAGAAGGGTCTCAGGAATGGAATGGGAAGGAGTTGGATATCACATCTCATGCTAAAGGGAGGGTCTCAGGTTTGGAAGGGGAAGGATTTGGATATCACATCTCATGTTATAGGAAGGATCTCAGGTTTGGTATTAGAAGCATTGAGATATCACGTCTCATGCTATCGGAAGGATCTCAGGTTTGGTATTAGAAGCATTGAGATATCACATCTCATGCTATCAGAAGAGTCTCAGGATTGGAATAGGAAGGAGTTGGATATCACATCTCATGCTAAAGGGAGGGTCTCAGGTTTGGAAGGGGAAGGATTTGGATATCACATCTCATGTTATCGGAAGGATCTCACGTTTGGTATTAGAAGTATTGAGATATCATATCTCATGCTATAGGAAGGGTCTCAGGATTGGAATGGGAAGGAGTTGGATATCACATCTCATGCTATAGGGAGGGTCTCAGGATTGGAATGGGAAGGACTTAGATATCACATATCATGCTATAGGGAGGGTCTCAGTTTTGATATTAGAAGCATTGAGATATCACATCTCATGCTATCGGAAGTGTCTCAGGATTGGAATGGGAAGGAGCTGGATATCACATCTCATGCCAAAGGAAGGGTCTCAGGTTTGGAACGGGAAGGATTTGGATATCACATCTCATGTTATAGGAAGGGTCTCAGGTTTGGTATAAGCATTGAGATATCACATCTCTGCTATCGGAAGAGTCTCAGGATTGGAATGGGAAGGAGTTGGATATCTCATCTCATGTTATAGGACGGGTCTCAGGTTTGTTATTAGAATCATTGAGATATCATATTGCATGCTGTAGGAAGGGTCTAAGGGTTGGAATGTGAAGGACTTGGATATCACATCTCATGCTATAGATAGGCTCTTAGGTTTGGAAAGGGAAGGAGTTGGATATCACATTTCATGTTAGAGGAAGGATCTCAGGTTTGGTATTAGAAGCATAGAGATATCACATCTCATGCTCTAGGAAGGGTCTCAGGATTGGAATGGGAAGCAGTTGGATATCACATCTCATGCTATAGGAAGGGTCTCAGGTTTGGTATAAGCATTGAGATATCACATCTCATGCTATAGGAAGGGTCTCAGGATTGGAATGGGAAGGACTTGGATATCACATCTCATGCTATAGGGAGGGTCTCAAGTTTGATATTAGAAGCTTTGAGATATCACATCTCATGATATCGGAAGGGTCTCAGGATTGGAATGGGAAGGAGTTGGATATCACATCTCATGATAAAGGAAGGGTCTAAGGTTTGGAAGGGGAAGGATTTGGATATCACATCTCATGTTATATTACGGGTCTCAGGTTTGGTATTAGAAGCATTGAGATATCAAGTCTCATAGTATAGGAAGGGTCTCAGAATTGGAATGGGAAGGAGTTGGATATCACATCTCAAGCTATAGGAAGGGTCTCAGGATTGGAATGGGAAGGACTTGGATATCACATCTCATGCTATAGGAAGGCTCTCAGGTTTGGAAGGGGAAAGAGTTGGATATCACATTTCATGTTAGAGGTAGGATCTCAGGTTTGGTATTAGAGGCATTGAGATATCACATCTCATGCTATCAGAAGGGTCTCAGGAATGGAATGGGAAGGAGTTGGATATCACATCTCATGCTAAAGGGAGGGTCTCAGGTTTGGAAGGGGAAGGATTTGGATATCACATCTCATGTTATAGGAAGGATCTCAGGTTTGGTATTAGAAGCATTGAGATATCACATCTCATGCTATAGGAAGGGTCTCAGGATTGGAATGGGAAGCAGTTGGATATCACATCTCATGCTATAGGAAGGGTCTCAGGTTTGGTATAAGCATTGAGATATCACATCTCATGCTATAGGACGGGTCTCAGGATTGGAATGGAAGGAGTTGGATATCACATCTCATGTTATAGGAAGGATCTCAGGTTTGGTATTAGAAGCATTGAGATATCACATCTCATGCTAGAGGAAGGGTCTCAGGATTGGAATGTGAAGGATTTGGATATCACATCTCATGCTAAAGGAAGGGTCTCAGGTTTGGTAGAAGCATTGAGATATCACGTCTCTGCTATCGGAATGGTCTCAGGATTGGATTGGGAAGGAGTTGGATATCCCTTCTCATGCTATAGGAAGGGTCTCAGGATTTGAATGGCAAGGAGTTGGATATCACATCTCATGCCAAAGGAAGGGTCTCAGGTTTGGTATAAGCATTGAGATATCACATCTCTGCTATCGGAAGGGTCTCAGATTTGGTATAAGCATTGAGATATCACATCTCATGCTGTAGGAAGGGTCTAAGGGTTGGAATGTGAAGGACTTGGATATCACATCTCATGCTATAGATAGGCTCTTAGGTTTGGAAAGGGAAGGAGTTGGATATCACATTTCATGTTAGAGGAAGGATCTCAGGTTTGGTATTAGAAGCATAGAGATATCACATCTCATGCTATAGGAAGGGTCTCAGGTTTGGAATGGGAAGCAATTGGATATCACATCTCATGCTATAGGAAGGGTCTCAGGTTTGGTATAAGCATTGAGATATCACATCTCATGCTATAGGAAGGGTCTCAGGATTGGAATGGGAAGGACTTGGATATCACATCTCATGCTATAGGGAGGGTCTCAAGTTTGATATTAGAAGCTTTGAGATATCACATCTCATGATATCGGAAGGGTCTCAGGATTGGAATGGGAAGGAGTTGGATATCACATCTCATGATAAAGGAAGGGTCTAAGGTTTGGAAGGGGAAGGATTTGGATATCACATCTCATGTTATATTACGGGTCTCAGGTTTGGTATTAGAAGCATTGAGATATCAAGTCTCATAGTATAGGAAGGGTCTCAGAATTGGAATGGGAAGGAGTTGGATATCACATCTCAAGCTATAGGAAGGGTCTCAGGATTGGAATGGGAAGGACTTGGATATCACATCTCATGCTATAGGAAGGCTCTCAGGTTTGGAAGGGGAAAGAGTTGGATATCACATTTCATGTTAGAGGTAGGATCTCAGGTTTGGTATTAGAGGCATTGAGATATCACATCTCATGCTATCAGAAGGGTCTCAGGAAAGGAATGGGAAGGAGTTGGATATCACATCTCATGCTAAAGGGAGGGTCTCAGGTTTGGAAGGGGAAGGATTTGGATATCACATCTCATGTTATAGGAAGGATCTCAGGTTTGGTATTAGAAGCATTGAGATATCACATCTCATGCTATAGGAAGGGTCTCAGGATTGGAATGGGAAGCAGTTGGATATCACATCTCATGCTATAGGAAGGGTCTCAGGTTTGGTATAAGCATTGAGATATCACATCTCATGCTATAGGACGGGTCTCAGGATTGGAATGGAAGGAGTTGGATATCACATCTCATGTTATAGGAAGGATCTCAGGTTTGGTATTAGAAGCATTGAGACATCACATCTCATGCTATAGGAAGGGTCTCAGGGTTGGAATGGGAAGGAGTTGGATATCACATCTCATCCAATAGGAAGGGTCTCAGGTTTGGAATAGGAAGGAATTGGATATCAAATCTCATGTTATAGGAAGGATCTCAGGTTTGGTATTAGAAGCATTGAGATATCACATCTCATGCTATAGGAAGGGTCTCAGGATTGGAATGTGAAGGATTTGGATATCACATCTCATGCTAAAGGAAGGGTCTCAGGTTTGGTAGAAGCATTGAGATATCACGTCTCTGCTATCGGAAGGGTCTCAGGATTGGATTGGGAAGGAGTTCGATATCCCTTCTCATGCTATAGGAAGGGTCTCAGGATTTGAATGGCAAGGAGTTGGATATCACATCTCATGCCATAGGAAGGGTCTCAGGTTTGGTATAAGCATTGAGATATCACATCTCTGCTATCGGAAGGGTCTCAGGATTGGATTGGGAAGGAGTTGGATATCCCTTCTCATGCTATAGGAAGTGTCTCAGGTTGGAATGGGAAGGAGTTGGATATCACATCTCATGTTATAGGAAGGGTCTCAGGATTGGAATGGGAAGGATTTGGATATCACATCTCTTGCTATAGGAAGGGTCTCAGGATTGGAATGGGTAGGAGTTGGATATTACTTTCTTGCTATAGGAAGGGTCTCATGTTTGGAATGGGAAGGAGTTGGATATCACATATGCTATAGTTAGTGTCTCAGGTTTGGAACGGGAAGGAGTTGGATATCACATCTCATGTTATAGGAAGGATCTCAGGTTTGGTATTAGAAGCATTGAGATATCACATCTCATGCTATAGGAAGGGTCTCAGGATTGGAATGGAAGGAGTTGTATATCACATCTCATGCTATAGGAAGGATCTCAGGTTTGGTATTAGAAGCATTGAGAC